>NW_013676052.1:16742-18039 GCF_000517525.1 Limulus polyphemus
GGTTATAAATTCGATAACTAGAGTTACACGTAAGTGTTCATCCTTACTTGGTACAACTACTCCATGAACACCTAGGTGTAACTCTAGTTACCGAATTTATAACCACAATTCTCATCTTTAACCTTACTTGGTACAACTACTCCATGAACACCTAGGTTTAACTCTAGTTACCGAATTTATAACCACCATACTCATCTTTAGCCTTACTTGATACAAGAATTCCAGGAACACCTAGGTGTAACTCTAGTAACCCAACTTATAACCACAATACTCATCTTTAGCCTTACTTGGTTCCACTATTCCATGAAAACCTAGCTGTAACTCTAGTTACCGAATTTATAACCACCATACTCATCTTTAGCCTTACTTGATAAAACTCCTCCACCATACTAATCTTTATCCGTACTTGGTACAACAACTACATAAACACCTAGGTGTAACTCTAGTTGCAGAATTTATAACCACCATACTCATCTTTAGTTACCGAATTTATAACCCTACTCCATGAACACCTAGGTGTAACTCTAGTACTCCATGAACACCTATGTGTAACTCTAGTTACCGAATTTATAACCATCATATTCATCTTTAGCCTTACTTTGTACAACTACTCCATGAACAAGTAGGTGTAACTCTAGTTTCCGAATTAATAACAACCATACTCATCTTTAGAATTACTTGGTACAACTACTCCATGAAGACCTAGATGTAACTCTAGTCACCGAATGTGTAACCCCATACTCATCTTTAGCGTTATTTGGTAAAACAAATCCTTGAACACCTAGGTGTAACTCTAGTTACAGAATTTATAACCACCATACTCATCTTTAGCCTTACTTGGTACAACTACTCCATGAACAACTAGATTTAACTCCTGTTACTTAATTTATATCCAACATACTCGTCTTTAGCCTTACATGGTACAACTACTCCATGAACACCTATGTGTAAATCTAGTTACTGAATTTATAACCAACATACTCGTCTTTAGCCTTACTTGGTAAAACGGATCCATGAACACCTAGGTGTAAGTCTAGTTACTGAATTTATATCCAACCTACTCGTCTTTAGTCTTACTTGGTTCCATGGTTATAAATTCAGTAACTAGAGTTACACCTAGGTGTTCGTGGAGTAGTTGTACCAAGAAAGGCTAAAGATGAGTATGGTGGTTATAAATTCGGTAACTGGAGTTAAATCTAGTTGTTCATGGAGTAGTTGTACCAAGTAAGGCTAAAGATGAGTATGGTGGTTATAAATTCTGTAACTAGAGTTACACCTAGGTGTTCATGGACTAGAT
>NW_013676053.1:0-1759 GCF_000517525.1 Limulus polyphemus
CTGCGGTTTTAGAACTTAGGCTGTTTCAGAAAGTAATTGTCTAGGTCTTAGTACATTATCCTGCGGTTTTAGAACTTAGGCTGTTTCAGAAAGTAATTGTCTAGGTCTTAGTACATTATCCTGCGATTTTAGAACTTAGGCTGTTTCAGAAAGTAATTGTCTAGGTCTTAGTACATTATCCTGCGATTTTAGAACTTAGGCTGTTTCATAGAGTAATTGTCTAGGCTTTAGTAGGTCATCCTGCGATTTTAGAACTTAGACTGTTTTGGGGAGTAATTTCTACGTTTTAGTACTTCATCCTAGGGTTTTAAAACTTAAACTGCCCCAGGGAGTATTTTTTTAGCTTTTAGTACGTCATCCTGGGATTTTAGAATTTGTACTATTTGGGGAGTAATTTTCTTGTTTTAGCACGTTATTCTAGGATTTTAGAGGTTACATTTCTTGATTGTAGATTTTCTGGGTTTTAGTTCATTAGTTGAATTCTTTCTTAGAGTTTGTAATTAAAATAACTAACTATTCAGGTGTTGTTTTTCTCGTACGAACTATGATTAATGTTATAGTATATTACACTGTAGATCACGTGACCCCTATTGTACAACTTGTTTCAAATTCTCGCTCATCTCTTTTAGCAAGCTTCAAATTACGTGAACTTTCTTTTCTTTCAAATTCCGACAGAAAACAAAACTCAGTACAGCATAAACTTAAAACATTTATTGACACTGTCTTTGACAAAAATACAATCTTTCTATCAGGTGTTTTTTCTAAACTATGATGTCATACATTATGTAACATAGTCTACTTTAATTACGAAAACTTAATACTCGTTTTACGTCTTGTAGCATCCTCTGTCTAGTTAACTCGACTTTTTGTGGAGTTGACTTTCTTAGCTTTGAGATTCACTTGTTCGAAGATCTTATCGTTCTCCTACGTAACGCAGGAGTTGCAACGTCATTAGAGAGTAAAAACGTGTAATCACCACGTGCGACAAACGTCACTGTCACCCATACAGTCTTGTAGCGATGATTTGAGCACTTGTTTCCTTAGCTTCTTGAGGTTTTCCAAAACTACCAGGTTGTTTGGATCTAGGTTTTGTGCTGATCGGTAGTGCTTCAACGCTTCGGTATACCGACCCTAGGAGGAAAAATAAAAACAGTCGAATCATGGCACAAACAATAAATGAAAAATTACGAAACAAATTCAAAACACCAAGTAAAAGGTACTGTACACTAACTGTTTTACAGTTTTATTTACAGGAGAACACAGCCTTGGCCTTAGTGTTTTACAGTCTCTAGAGTAAGGGGTACTGTATAGAACTGATCCAACTATTATTTACAGTCTCTAGAGTAAGGGGTACTGTATAGAACTGATCCAACTATTAGTTACAGTCCCTAGAGTAAGGGGTACTGTATACGAACTGATGTACAGTATTATTTACGGGAGAACATAGTCCTGGCCTTAGTGTTTTACAGTCTCTAGAGTAAGGGGTACTGTATAGAACTGATCCAACTATTATTTACAGTCTCTAGAGTAAGGGGTACTGTATAGAACTGATCCAACTATTAGTTACAGTCCCTAGAGTAAGGGGTACTGTATACGAACTGATGTACAGTATTATTTACGGGAGAACATAGTCCTGGCCTTAGTGCTTTACAGTTTACAGAGTAAGGGGTACTGTATACGAACTGATGTACAGTTTTATTTATGGGAGAACATAGTCCTGGCCTTAGTGTTTTACAGTTTACAGAGTAAGGGGTACTGT
>NW_013676053.1:2289-12979 GCF_000517525.1 Limulus polyphemus
AAAGATGGAATACTATCGTCGAAGTTTTAAAACTAAAGATGAAATACTATCGTCCAAGTTTCTAAAGGTAAAGATGGAATACTATCGTCCAAGTTTTAAAACTAAAGATGAAATACTATCGTCCAAGTTTCTAAAGGTAAAGATGGAATACTATCGTCCAAGTTTTAAAACTAAAGATGAAATACTATCGTCCAAGTTTTTAAGGTAAAAATGGAATACTTTCGTCCAAGTTTCTAAAGGTAAAAATGGAATACTTTCGTCCAAGTTTCTAAAGGTAAAGATGAAATACTATCGTCCAAGTTTCTAAAGGTAAAGATGGAATACTATCGTCCAAGTTTTAAAACTAAAGATGGAATACTATCGTCCAAGTTTTAAAACTAAAGATGAAATACTATCGTCCAAGTTTCTAAAGGTAAAGATGGAATACTATCGTCCAAGTTTCTAAAGGTAAAGATGGAATACTATCGTCCAAGTTTTTAAGGTAAAAATGGAATACTTTCGTCCAAGTTTCTAAAGGTAAAGATGGAATACTATCGTCCAAGTTTTAAAACTAAAGATGAAATACTATCGTCCAAGTTTCTAAAGGTAAAGATGGAATACTTGAGTTCTTCAAGAGGAATGTTGCACTGTACAAAGGTTGACTTCGTTATGTTAAAACATTTTGGAACCTTCTTGCGCCGTTGCAGTCCATGTAACCGTGGCCAACCCTGCCCTATCTCACGGCTGTGCATTTTGACAATAATTCTGCAGCGTAGTTTCCATTGCAAAGGTCTCAATCGTTAGGTTGTACTTTCAAAAGCACAACATTACTTCTGCTGTTTTCCATAATCCATCTAGTGTACGAGAACGACGGTTTCTTGGCATCCGTTCAACAGTCCGATCGCATAGAAGTCCATCGTTGCCCCTAGCGATTTCACCAGTATGTGTTCGTATAGAACAGTTTGAATACCTGTTTCATTCTTAAGCTGTTTGAGGTATACGACGGTTGCTCAGATATGTTGTGGAAGTAACTTGTGTACATATGACACATGTTTATGCTGCAGACATAGACACTGTTTATGTCGTGTACTGTTGCCTGGGGCTTTTGCCATTGACCATTGTTTTCATGATATCTCACTTTTGGAAGACGTCGCACTTTATTTAGCTCGGCTGGGGTACGACTTTTTGCAGGTTTCTTTCTGGATAGTCCTGTTTCCCCAAATCCATTCATATTCCTTTGTTTTCAATGCCACTTAAGTACAGGGGATATCTTCGTCTTGGAATCTGTAAATCTCCGATCTAAACACATCTTTAAATCTGATTATGCGAATATTTTGCGTCTGAAAGGGTTGTTACATATTCTTCTAAAGAACGATCAGTTTTCGTGGCATAACACTACCTATGTAATGTCAAAACGTAGCTCTGATACATGCCAGTTGTTTCGTTTACAAACAGCGAGGAATATGTCTCAAGTAGTGGATAATCTATCAAAATGTTGCGTTTCCTTATTTCTAACATAAACCTGGTTCTCAGAACGCTTCAAGCACAGGCAGAGTCTGGGTTCAGCATTCCCACAAAGTTCAAATACGATATTTCATACATAAACCTGGTTCTCAGAACGCTTCAAGCACAGGCAGAGTCTGGGTTCAGCATTCCCACAAAGTTCAAATACGATATTTCATCTCAACAAAGTCTGAGTACAAAGTTCCTTCTCGGCAAGGTCCGAATTCGATATCCTCACTCAGTAAAGTCCATGTGCAATATTTCCAATCGACAATGTCCGCATTCATTTGTTCACTCGGCAACATCCACTACGACATTCGCTTTCGGTAAAGTCTGAGCTCGATATTCTTACTCGGCAACGTCAGTATATGACATTCCCTACCGGCAAAGACTGAGTACGATACTGCCTCTAGGCAAAGACTGGGATATATATTTATAATTAGCGTGTACTTGATACGAATACTTGAATTTTGCAAAAGTACGACAAACGATGGAGCTTGTACATTATGGTTTTATATTTTAAGAGTATTTACCTGTAAATGATGGATGACACCAAGGTTCAGATGAGCATGGGCTATGTTGGGATCGATCTGTAGTGCTAAATCGTAGCTCTGGTGGCGGTTAAAAAAGAATTAAAAGTTTGTGAGAATCAGAACAGAAAATATCTAACAATAATTTTGACATTTGGTTCTAATATTTAAAACTAAACATTTAGCGTACAGAAATCAACTATAGTCTAACAATGACTTTAGATTTGGTTTTAATATATAAGATAAAACAAACAGTTTTTCATCACGATTGATTTTACTGTATACTTGAAGTTTAAAGAAGTTCTACTTGAGCTGCTGTGGCCAGAGCATCCAACTCCTTTGCAATATCTCCATGACAAACGTAAAGTTGAGCACAAGAATGATCACAAGTGGAACACAGACTGATAGCTTGCAAAATGTGATCCAAGCCCTAAAAAAAATCAGATAAGCATTTAACTTGTTTTTAATTCGTCATTAGGTACGGAAATTAAATTATCAAATTTCTGAGTCTGTATCTAGACCGTCGTGGTTTGATAGATAAAAGTGGGTTTTCTTTATTGTAGAAAAATTTAAGACGTTCTTTTTTATTATTTAAAAAATATAACAACAATTCTCACATAATAAAATACTGGACTTTTTAAGTATAACATCAGTTCCCGCACGATAAAATACTAGACTTTTTAAGTATAACATCAGTTCCCACACAATAAAATACTAGACCTTTTAAGTATAACATCAGTTCCCGCACAATAAAATACTAAACCTTTCAAGTATAACATCAGTTCCCATACAATAAAATATTAGACCTTTTAAGTATAACATCAGTTCCCGCACAATAAAATACTAGACCTTTCAAGTATAACATCAGTTCCCATACAATAAAATACTAGACCTTTTAAATATAACATCAGTTCCCACACAATAAAATACTAGACCTTTTAAGTATAACATCAGTTCCCAAATAATAAAATACTAGACCTTTTAAGTATAACATCAGTTCTAGCACAATAAAATACTAGACCTTTTAAGTATAACATCAGTTCCCAAGTAATAAAATACTGGACTTTTTAGGTATAACATCAGTTCTCACACAACAAACATTTCGCTTTTTTCAGTATTGCACCAGTAATCACACTATATGACACTTGACTCTTCAAGCATGTCATCAGATCTCACAGAATAAAACAATCGACTTTTTGAGTAGGATATCAGTACCTACCTAACACAAATTCACCTTCTTACCTAGGACAACAAGTTATGTAAAACAACGTTATCTTTTGAAGTATGACATTACTACCCACAAAATAAAACAATCGACTTTTTGAGTAGGATATCAGTACCTACCTAACACAAATTCACCTTCTTACCTAGAACAACAAGTTGTGTAAAACAACGTTATCTTTTGAAGTATGACATTACTACCCACAAAATAAATCAATCGAATGTTAAGTATATACAGTACACACATACTTACTTTGTCGTTTCTGTTCCTGTGATTACAAAATATACACAAACTTACCTCGGAAAAATAGCCAGCTCATTTCGACACTTCTGTTAGTTTTAGTACACAGTACAGCCAACTTGCCTTGATACTTCTGTTAGTGTTAATATACACTGCACCCAGCCTACCCCAACACTTCTGTTAGTGTTAGTATACAGTACAGCCAACTTACCCCAGAACTTTCGTTAGTGTTAGTATACAGTACAGCCAACTTACCCCAGCACTTCCGTTAGTGTTGGAATACAGTACAGCCAGTCTACCCAGCACTTCTGTTAGTGTTAGTATACAGTACAGCCAACTTACCCCAGCACTTCCGTTAGTGTTGGAATACAGTACAGCCAGTCTACCCAGCACTTCTGTTAGTGTTAGTATACAGTACAGCCAACTTACCCCAGCATTTTCGTTAGTGTTGGAATACAGTACACCCAGCCTAACCCAGCACTTCCGTTAGTGTTAGTATACAGTACAACCAACTCACCCCAACAGTTCTGTTAGTGTTGGAATACAGTAGAGCCAGCCTACCCCAGCACTTCTGTTATTCTTAGTATACAGTAGAGCCTGCTTACCTCGGCACTTCTGTTATTCTTAGTATACAGTAGAGCCTGCTTACCTCGGCACTTCTGTTAGTGTTGATATATAGTACAGCTAGCTGATGATAAGCATCCCTGAAAGTATTGTTTCTTTTTATTGCAGAGAGGAGGACGCTTTCAGCTTCTTTAAAACTACGTTCTTGCATTAACAGCTGCGCCTGAAGAGACAAGAAATATCACACAGTATCTACAATAGAAATAAATAACACACTTGAGTTATCATTCAGTTCTGATTTTTACATACAGCTGTTCCTTCTAGGTCTGCCTCCCTACGCTAACTCACTGAGTTCTGATCTTTATATACAGCTGTTCCTTGGTAGGACTGCCTCTCCTTCCTTGCACTAACTATATCAATCCTCACCTCTACTCAACAAATTTTTCTGGTATTCTTAAAAACACGTTTTTAGGGATTTGTTAAATTTTTCTAATATTTTGGTGATCGAAATTTGAACATGCAAAATGAGAGAATAACTTATGGTTTACTAACTATTTTCCAAACTACAACTTCAGTGTATACTAAAAAAACTGACAATTTTTGACACTCTGGAAACTAGTGATAATATTACGATAGATATTAATTTGGAGGTGGGTGTTTGTCGTTGACAAGGAATATCCAACTGTATAGAAGCAATATCCAACTGTATAGAAGGAATATCCAACTGTATAGAAGCAATATCCAACTGTATAGAAGGAATATCTAACTGTATAGAAGGAATATCCAACTGTATAGAAGGAGTATCCAACTGCATACAAGGAATATCCAACTGAAAAGAAGGAATATCCAACTGTATAGAAGGAATATCCAACTGTATACAAGGAGTATCCAACTGTATAGAAGGAATATCCAACTGTATAGAAGGAATATCCAACTGTATACAAGGAATATCCAACTGTATACAAGGAATATCCAACTGTATAGAGGGAATATCCAACTGTATACAAGGAATATTCAACTGTATAGAAGGAATACCCAACTGTATAGAAGGAATATCCAACTGTATACAAGGAATATCCAACTGTATACAAGGAGTATCCAACTGTATACAAGGAATATCCAACTGTATACAAGGAGTATCCAACTGTATACAAGGAATATCCAACTGTATACAAGGAATATCCAACTGTATACAAGGAGTATCCAACTGTATACAAGGAATATCCAACTGTATACAAGGAGTATCCAACTGTATACAAGGAATATCCAACTGTATAGAAGAAAAATGTATATACAACGTAGGTTTTCGATACGTCATCTTATAGCCTATAAATAATCTGTTTTATGTTCAGTGGTATATAGTGTTAAACATATTGTTGGTGTGAAGCTGTTGTATATTCACTATGAGAAAGACCTATACACTGGATAGGTGAAGTGAAGACAAAGTCATTGGCCTCTATTCAGTTCTTCACATTATATAGCCGCACAATAGCAACCTACAATAGTGACTACAAAGCACGTTCAGACCAACAGTATGTTTGATACTTTTCACTATGATATAGGTCCAGCTTATCTCTCTTTGGTTAACTTGTGTTCAGGGTTCCTGATGAAGAGTGTAATTCTCCGAAACTAGTTTAACCCAATAACCCACGTTGGTTAAAATGTAGTTTGGCCTAGACAACTTAGACTTCGAGATTAAACAATTTTAGGAATATTAAGTTTAATTATTGTATAAAGTGTTGTTGACTGGTCGTTATTTATAGGCGTTTTAATGCCAAATAAAAAGGAATGAAAACATTAAACTGTGGGGGATAAAAGGTAGAATGCTTACTTACGTAGTGAATTTTCCCATCTTGGTAATGGCTATATTGATTCATCATTTTTAGGTAGACTTCTTTAGCAGCGAGTAACCTCCTTGACTTCATGTATAAAACACCGAGATTGTCCAGTACTTGAGGGTCGTTCTGAACTTGAAGAGCTCTAAAGAAGCTTTCATAAGTTATTAATATTTACCCCAAACTAGCTCTTCAACTAAAATAGAGTGGGTCGAAAACCAAAGCAAATTTTGATACCCACTTTTTAAGGTGAACGATACCAAGAAAATTCAGTCAAAATTAATACCATCCAATTCTTCGTCTTAGATCTTTAAATCTTAAAGATATTCAATGTATTTCTTGAAGAAAAGTCTTAGTAAACAACAAAGAGCAAATGATAGAAATAGCTGAACAATAAAATAATAATATAGATTATATCAATAATTCAACAAATACACAGTAGTAATGAACGTAACAGCGATTAAACAGTGAAATGGTAACACAGATCATAACAATGATACAACAATCAAACAGCAGTATCGCAATAATACAGTAAGGAAACAAAATTTTAGATTATGACAATGATACAACAACGAAACAATAGTACAGATCATAGCAATGATACAACAATAGAACAATAGTATAGATTATAGCAATGATACAACAATTAAACAGCAGTATCGCAATAATACAACAACGAAACAATAGTATAGATCATAACAATGATGCAACAAGGAAACAAAAGTATAGATCATGACAATGATACAACAACGAAACAATAGTACAGATCATAGCAATGATACAACAATTAAACAGCAGTATCACAATAATACAACAAGGAAACAATAGCATAGATCATAGCAATGATACAACAATGAAACAAGTATAGAACATAGCAGTGACACCACAATGGAGCAATAGTATATACTCTAACAATAAAAGAACAATGAAAGAATAGTATAAACCTTAGCAATGGATCAAAATTATACAATACTGCAGATCATAGCAATGACGTAACAGATATATATGACAAATAGATCATCACGAGATTCTTGAATATTGAAAACAAAATTATAAAATGGGTTACTCGAACAGAAATAAGAAACACAGCAACAGTGTCTGTAAAACACTTGTTAACAGACAGAGCCATGTTAGATTCTCTACATTCCCAGCTCGACTGTATCATACACGAAGATCTACCAATGAGAAGGAGATGCAACATAGTTGTTGAAACAATTAAATGTCTGTTACCAAGATAAAAGTAGAAGCTCTTGCTTCCTGAACTTTATAATACAAACCATTATCCACAAGATCAGAGTTCTATGTCGAAGATTAAAGATGAAACACTAAATGTTTTGAAGGTGATAAGGAAGATTGAGGTCGTATTGATTGTGATGGACTTTCCTAAAAATATCACACTTGAGGATATGATCAATGTATACTGATTGAGCAAGTATTTGTACTTGGTTTGTGTATATTGATGGAGTCAGTGTTTGTAGATGATTTGTATATACTGATGAAGTCAGTATATGTACATGGTTTGTGTATATTGATGGAGTCAGTGTTTGTAGATGATTTGTATATACTGATTGAGCAAGTATTTGTACTTGGTTTGTGTATATTGATGGAGTCAGTGTTTGTAGATGATTTGTATATACTGATGAAGTCAGTATATGTACATGGTTTGTGTATATTGGTGGAGTCAGTGTTTGTACTTGGTTTGTGTATATTGATGGAGTCATCGAAATCGAATGTGATGGAGTCAGTGTTTGTATGTAGTTTGTGTAAACTGATGAAGTCACTGAATGTGCATGATGTATGTATATTAATGGAGTCAGTGTAAATACATGGTTTGTGTATACTGATGAAGTCAGTGTTTGCACATGACTCGTGTATATCGATGGAGTCAGTGTCTATACTTGCTTTTCGTGTATATTGATGGAGTCAGTGTTTGTATATACTAATGGAGTCAGTGTATGTACATGGTTTGTGAATACTGATGGAGTCAGTATTTGTATGTAGTTTGTGTATACGGATGGAGTTACTGAATGTACATGATTTATATATACTGATGGAGTCAGTGTTTGTATATGACTTGTATATATTGATGGAGTCAGTGTATGTACTTGGTTTGTGTATACTGATGGAGTCAGTATTTGTATGTAGTTTGTGTATACGGATGAAGTTACTGAATGTATATGATTTATATACACTGATGGAGTCAGTGTTTGTATATGACTTGTATATATTGATGGAGTCAGTGTATGTACTTGGTTTGTGTATACTGATGGAGTCAGTGTTTGTGCATGCCTTTTGTATATTGATGGAGTCAGTATTTGTATGTAGTTTGTGTATATTGCTTGAGTTAGAGTCATGTATGTCTGAACAGTTTTGTATAATAAAACTCTTGAGGAATGGGACTCGATGAATCACCCTTTCACGTTGGTGTGAAGTTATGAATGGTTTGTAATACAACTGAATCACCTCAAATATTAATCATCTGTCTCTTATAAAACTAGTAATTGTTTGTCCGAAGCGAACGAAACCACTTTAGCAAGATGAAACTAAAGTAGATCTTTACATCACAGATTAATGTTGAAAACTTTAGACGATCTTCTTAGATAATATATTAAAACATAAATTGTAATACTCCTTCTTAGAAGAAAACAACAACAACAACAAAAACAGATTGGACTCAGGAGGAGAATGCAACGTTAAAAGCAATAGGATACCCGATTAGTGTAAGCCTAGTGGTTTGATACACTAACAATAAAGTGATGGCCGCCTACCTCTTGTATAAGCTCTCGGCGTCTTCAACAAACTTCAAAGAACGAAGAGTCTTCGCTGCGTTCACGAGAGCTACCGTGTGGTTGGGTTGGAAGAGGAGAGCTTTTTTATAGTAGAATAGGGCATCATCGCTCCGATCTTCTTGGAGAAAATAGATATCTTATTAACATGAATCTCGTATTGTCTGGTCAAACAATCCAACCGAACACACTGTCTATATTTGTTAAGTTCAGGAAAAACAAACACATTACTTGTTTTATTTCATTTCTACAGCTGAATGAAAGCATATACCTAGGTTTCGCAGCTGAAAGCACGTGTCTAGGTTTCTCAGCTGAAAGCGCGTGTCTAGGTTTCACAGCTAAGAGTGTGTGTCTAGGTTTCGCAGCTGAAAGCGTTTGTTTAGGTTTCGCAGCTGAAAGCGTTTGTTTACATATTTCAGGTTATTGTCATGGTTACTAGCTTCTATGATAACTTAAGTATATATATTTCAGGTTGTCATGGTTACTAGCTTCTATGATAACTTAAGTATATATATATTTCAGGTTGTCATGGTTACTTACCTCTACAGTCACCTAAGTACATATTTTTAGGTTATTGTCATGGTTACTAGCTTCCACAATAACCTAAGTATATATTTCAGGTTATCATGGTTACTTGCCTCTACGGTCACCTAAGTACATATATCAGGTTGTTCCCGTTCTCTGTATATTTGCTTTACTTGAAGAAGAACAAATAACCCAAAGGAAGTGCGTTGAACTTTATATTTTTATTTCTGATATTTTTCTACAATAAAATCGTTTAGGTTCTTCACACTGTATGTAGGTTATTCTTTGGTAAAAGGATTAAACTGTTAGACGTAGAGGAGAGGTTATTTTAATTAAATGGGTTAAAACTATTGAAGCTGAAGAAGAGGTTATTTTAGGATAAATCCATTAAAGCTACATGGTTTTAGTTACTAAAACAAAAGACATAAAAACCATGTTGATAAAATTGATTACTTACTACTGCTTGATCATGAATAGTGATCAGTTACCACCACTCGATGCTGAATAAAGTGATCACTTACCACTTCTTTATCATAAATAGTTATCACTTACTACTGCTTGATCATGAATAGTTATCACTTACTACTGCTTAATCATGAATAGTTATCACTTACCACTGCTTTATCATGAATAGTTATCACTTACTACTGCTTGATTATGAATAGTTATCACTTACCAGTGCTTGATCATGAATAGTTATCACTTACTACTGCTTGATCATGAATAGTTATCACTTACTAGTGCTTGATTATGATTAGTGATCACTTACTACTGCTTGATCATGATTAGTGATCACTTACTACTGCTTGATCATGATTAGTGATCACTTACTATTGCTTGATCATGAATAGTAATCACTTACCACCACTCGATGCCGAATAAAGTGATCACTTACTATTGCTTGATCATGAATAGTAATCACTTACCACCACTCGATGCCGAATAAAGTGATCACTTACTACCGCTTGATCATGAATAGTGACCACTTTCCACCGGTCGATGCTGAACAAAGTAGATTGGTCACTTATCACTACTTCTGAAACCAGGAGTTTTATAAATGTTACTATCTTCTAACGTGTAAAAACTCACACTTAGATTTCTTGGACTGTTACTAACTTAACTATAGACGATTCAATGTATGAGTTAAAATTTCCGATGTCAGTTTCTCTATAAAGAAGACACTCTGACAGCTAAAACACCTGCCAACTAAGGTACTTATTTCTTATTCTTGTATTTTAACTAATCACTCACCCAAGCTTTGTAGGAATACTCCATAGTTATTCAGGGCGTCTACATTAATCGGATTTAGCCGAAGCCCCGCCAGGTGGAGCTCCTCTGCTTCTTTGATTCTTCCTATTTGTGCCCGGAGAGAAGCCAAGGATGAGTAGGCTTCGGCAAAATCTGGTTCGAGTTGAATCGCTCTCTTTAAAAACGTATCTGCAAGTTGGATTTTACCTTGTTTGCTGTAAACGAGGCAGTGAAAAAAACACTTATTTATTGTTTGCC
>NW_013676053.1:13807-15761 GCF_000517525.1 Limulus polyphemus
AGGTTTCTCGAATATCTTGGCTATAATTCCTGTTGGTTGAGCTAATATCACAGTTTTTTTCCACAATACCTTATGTTGTGTTTTATGTACATGTTCTGCTATGGCTGAATTTTGATTTTTTTTTTATTTCTTACGTATCCTTTATACTCTATTAAACAATATTTTAAAATTACGTTTAGTCTGTTTAATATAAATATTTCCACATTCACATTTAATTTTATAGATTCCTGTTTTTCCATTAACTGTATGCTATCTTTGGTATTACCTAAATTTCGCTTTATCTTATTAATCGGTTTAAATATAGGATAAAATATTTGTTGTTTTCTAAACACTTTAAATAAATTATTAGTTAACCCTGGAATATATGACAAAATTAAAGCTTCCTTTTTATTTATTTTTCATAACTAGGTTTTAAAGTAATACTTTGATCAGTCAGTACCACATTAGTGAATTTGTTGACAGCTCTATCTATAATATTCGGGTTAAATTCTCTTTCAACTGTTACAAATTTCATTAACAATAACTCATTTTTAAGTCTTCTTGTTTAGTACATATCTTTAAAATTGTCTTGCAACTCATTTCTGAAGATCACGTTGCAACGTCGAAACATACAGAGTCAACATTTTAGTGGTCGTATATTGATCTTAATTAAAATGTTTTTAATTGTGTACCTATTGTAACGTTGTGTGTTATTTATTATTTTAACATTATACACAAGTGCCAAGAAATAATACTCATAAATCAATAGTTTTACTTTGATATTAGAAAGTAATTTCCAGATTATCTTGACATTTCTCTTTGACATTCGAAGTTGATAATATGAAAAAAGACGCAAACATTTCTAGGGTCAGTTGCTTCAAACAAATGACTTCTGTTAAGATCAATCAGTGTTAAAAAAAAAGGTTCAAATTTATGAAGACACTCTAGTTTGAAAAGTAAATATACTTTGACTTTTGAAAGAAGTAAAATGAATATTAACTATTCTGATTTCTGTGTTTTTTTCTTTGAACTATGAAAAAGTCACGTAAACAGGAAGATAGAAGAGATACTCATTACACAATAAAAGACTGAAAACTGGAAAGTAACAACTATAGTAACGATCAGAACTAAAAAGATATTTGCCACACCTATGGGGGGGTGGAGATGCGACTTTCACTGTAGAAAACTTTCAATATGCTAATAATCCTAAAGTTGAGCATAGATTTACAGTGAACTAGTTCGGCCAGGGTTTCATCACAGTCCTGCCACGCCCACTTTAGTTGGTTTTATAAAATACCAAGTTTGGTAAGACTCCTGCCACACCCACTTTAATATATTTTTTATTTTTATAAAAGACCAAGTTTGGTAAAGCTCCTGCCCCGCCCACTTTAGTAGGTTTTATAAAATTCCAAGTTTGATACTAGTTATGCCACGCCCACTTTAGACATCAGTAGTTTTTATAAGAAAAACGACTTGGGAAGAGTCCTTCCATGGAAATTTTAGTCTTATTTGGTTTAATAAAAGACCGAGTTTGGTAACAGTTCTTCAATACCCATTTTAGTCTTTAGTTGGTTTTATAAAAGACCGAGTTTGGTAACAGTTCTTCAATACCCATTTTAGTCTTTAGTTGGTTTTATAAAAGACCGAGTTTGGTAACAGTTCTTCAATACCCATTTTAGTCTTTAGTTGGTTTTATAAAAGACCGAGTTTGGTAACAGTTCTTCAATACACATTTTAGTCTTTAGTTGGTTTTATAAAAGACCGAGTTTGGTAACAGTTCTTCAATACCCATTTTAGTCTTTAGATGGTTTAATAAAAGACCGAGTTTGGTAACAGTTCTTCAATACACATTTTAGTCTTTAGTTGGTTTAATAAAAGACCGAGTTTGGTAACAGTTCTTCAATACCCATTTTAGTCTTTAGTTGGTTTATAAAAGACCGAGTTTAGATAAGAGTCCTGCCACGCCCACTTTAGT
>NW_013676053.1:16079-17166 GCF_000517525.1 Limulus polyphemus
ACCGAGTTTAGATAAGAGTCCTGCCACGCCCACTTTAGTTGGTTTAATAAAACACCGAGTTTGGTAACAGTTCTTTAATACATATTTTAGTCTTTAGTTGGTTTTATAAAAGACCGAGTTTAGATAATAGTCCTGCCACGCCCACTTTAGTTGGTTTAATAAAACACCGAGTTTGGTAACAGTTCTTTAATACACATTTTAGTCTTTAGTTGGTTTTATAAAAGACCGAGTTTGGTAACAGTTCTTCAATACCCATTTTAGTCTTTAGTTGGTTTAATAAAAGACCGAGTTTGGATAAGAGTCTTACCATACCCATTTTAGTTGGTTTTATAAAATACCAATTTTAGTTAGAGGCCTACCATACCAACTTAAGTAGGTTTTACACAAGACCGTGTTTGGTATATATCTAAAACTCTATGAACTTTTATACTATTAAAAATAAAAAGATAAACTGGTAGAAAACCATGCCATTAAGTTCAAGAATTAACAACTGTATAGAAGATTGGAAAATAAAAGCTCCGCCAAAAACAGAAAATAAAAGAGATGAAAAAAGTTCAAAGAAACGAAGAATCTTTAAAAAGAATGAGACAGAGTAACGATGTAACACAGTGAATAACAATATATTATGTATCAAGTAGAATTGTATGAAAATATACAAGACTATAAAATCGAGGGTTAGCCCACTAAAGTGATCGAGTACTCTAGGTACTATACAGACAACGGAACTATTAACTACACAATGATACCTGTCTATTGTATCTTATAAAGACGTTTAAACTACTAGACAAGATGTATTAACTACACAATGATGCCTGTTTATTGTATCTTTAAAGAATCTTAAACTACCAAACAAGATGTGTTAACTTCCCAGTGATACTTGCCTATTGTATCTTATAAAGACGTTTAAACTACTAGACAAGATGTATTAACTACACAATGATACCTGTCTATTGTGTCTTATAAAGACGTTTAAACTACTAGACAAGATGTATTAACTACACAATGATACCTGTCTATTGTGTCTTATAAAGACGTTTAAACTACTAGACAGGATGTATTAACTACACAATGATACCTGTCTATTGTG
>NW_013676053.1:18166-19698 GCF_000517525.1 Limulus polyphemus
GTATTAACTACACAATGATATCTGTCTATTGTATCTTATAAAGACGTTTAAACTACTAGACAAGGTGTATTAACTACACAATGATACCTGTCTATTGTATCTTATAAAGACGTTTAAACTACTAGACAAGATGTATTAACTACACAATGATACCTGTCTATTGTATCTTGTCTTTATGTTTAAACTACTAGACAAGATGTATTAACTACACAATGATACCTGTCTATTGTATCTTATAAAGACGTTTAATCTACTAGACAAGATGTATTAACTACACAATGATACCTGTCTATTGTATCTTATAAAGACGTTTAAACTACTAGCCAAGATGTATTAACTACACAATGATGCCTGTTTATTGTATCTTTAAAGAATCTTAAACTACCAAACAAGATGTGTTAACTTCCCAGTGATACTTGCCTATTGTATTTTATAAAGTAGCTGTGTATTTTTTACCCATTTTAAAACGACCCGACGTACCTGTATAGATTGGCTAGATTAAAGTAGGCCCTGGCGTGCAGTGGGTTGATGGATATGGCAGCTCTAAAGTGATACTCAGCTTCTTTTGAATCATGAAACAACGTGCCCAGGTTGTTGTGTGCACTGGCATGGTCCGGCCACAAACTGAAAAATAGTGTATCGTGTTAGTGAACTGACTGCAATTTAAATATGACATGAAGTGTCCAGCTGTTTGTTGAAGTTTCGGCGTCTAGTTCGACTAGAAACACTGTATGCTGAAGGTTTAGTGTTCTGTTAGTCTAGGAACTAGGACACAACTATTCTGGGATGTAAGTGTTCTGTTAATGTAAGGTATACGGTTGTGAAAGTCAGTGAAACTTGGTCTACCCTTATGTAAACATTCAGTAAAGAAATGCTCGTGAAACACGATGTAATCTAATTAAATACTGACTAAAGAAATACTTGTGAAACACGTTCTAATCCCATATAAACCTTTAGTAAAGAAATACTCGTGAATCACAGTTTAATCCCATGCAAAGATGCAAAAATCAAAGCGTAACTATTATAGATAACCTTAGAGGATATTAGTGTCTAAGCTCCTAACAAAAAATGATTTTCTTGCTCGAGATTAATGTAGCTGAAGCGAGTAGCATGATCATTGTTTCAGATATTATAACCCGTCTAAACAACTAACACATTTTATCTGACTTATGGTAAGACAACAGAAGTAGCATGTTCATTGTTTCAGATATTATAACCCGTCTAAACAACTAACACATTTTACCTGACTTATATTAAGACAACAGAAGTAGCCTGATCATTATTTCAGATATTATAACCCGTCTAAACAACTAACACATTTTACCTGACTTATGGTAAGACAACAGAAGTAGCATGTTCATTGTTTCAGATATTATAACCCGTCTAAACAACTAACACATTTTACCTGACTTATGATAAGACAACAGAAGTAGCGTGATCAGTATTTCAGATATTATAACCCGTCTAAACAACTAACACATTTTACCTGACTTGTGATAAGACAACAGAAGTAGCGTGATCAGTATTTCAGA
>NW_013676054.1:0-2339 GCF_000517525.1 Limulus polyphemus
TAGATCAGTGAGAACTTAGACGATAACTTGTCAGAACGTTACGAGTGAGAGAGAGGAACAGTTATCTTGTTGGTGTAGTTAATAGATCAGTGAGAACTTAGACGATAACTTGTCAGAACGTTACGAGTGAGAGAGAGGAACAGTTATCTTGTTGGTGTAGTTAATAGATCAGTGAGAACTTACACGGTAACTTGTCAGAACGTTACGAGTGACAGAGAGGAACAGTTATCTTGTTGGTGTAGTTAATACATCAGTGAGAACTTACACGGTAACTTGTCAGAACGTTACGAGTGAGAGAGAGGAACAGTTATCTTGTTGGTGTAGTTAATACATCAGTGAGAACTTACACGGTAACTTGTCAGAACGTTACGAGTGAGAGAGAGGAACAGTTATCTTGTTGGTGTAGTTAATAGATCAGTGAGAACTTACACGGTAACTTGTCAGAACGTTACGAGTGAGAGAGAGAGGAGGAAAATACGAGAAAACAGCATTATCAGAAAAAAACATTTAAACAGATCATGTAAATCATATACTGGTGCATTATCAGAAAAAAAACACTTAACCAGATCATGTAAACCGCCTATTCTTTAGCTTGTTAACTAAAATATTTAATTAACCCAGTAGTGACTGACAATGAGAGAGCACGCGGACTCGTTGTCATCGTAACAAAGTTAATTAATTCAGCTTCTTAGCTAAAATATTTAATTATTTTTCCCTCAAAGCCAGTATCGACTGACAACGAGAGAGCACGCGCTCTCCGTCTCGTGTAGGCGGAACTGCAGTTTATAAACAGTGACGTGTTGTCCATGTAGGGCTAAAACTTTCTAACAAGTTCCCGGATGTTCGTACACGTGCAAAACGATGGAGTTCAACGCATAACCTCACATTCTTTTCTTTTCTCTTTTTCATATAACGTGAAAGAAAATGAATAATTTTAGCTTTATGTTAAATCTGTGAATCATCAGGGAAATATGGTTAGTACTGTGTTATAAACATGTTGTACATGATGGACAAGGTTGGACAGAGAAATATAGTTACTACTGTGTTATAAACATGTAGTCCTTCTTTCCTACAGACGGATAGAGAGACAGGGATAGAAGGATGGGCGGATACAGAGAATATTTGATAGATAGAAAGATGGACGGATAGAGAGATGGGTTCAGTATAACCTATTTTCTTGAGAAAACACTCCCCAACTCCGACTTAAAAATAAGGGTAAGTGTTCGATATTACACTTGTCCAAAAAAACCCGCCAGGTGGTTCCACAAACTACAATACAGGGTTGAGCTTAACTATGGCTTAAAAAACGGTCAATGATGTTACTGCCGAGATACGACTTGGCCCTCAGTTAATGACGTCATAGTTTAGATACGACTGGATCCTCAGTTAATGACGTCATCGTCTGGATACAACTTGATTCTCAGTTAATGACGTCACTGTCGGAATACGACATATTTTCAGTTAATGTAAATGCATGGTTATAGCTACAAACATTTTTATTGGGGGGAGTATTTCTCTAAATATGATCACATGATTAAATTATCAATAGATGAAAGTTATTATATAATCAGTTAACCAAATCACTAATTACAAATTACCAAAAGAAGATCATATTTGGTCACGAGCGTGACATTTCTGTCTGTCATTCTGAAACAACCATTACTAGTATCACGTTTTAATTACAACAACTGAACGTATTGTGACGTCATGAGTGCCACATTTCTGTATAATGTGATGCCACTGTTAGATAAACATTACATCCGTCCAGTTTCCTGTTTACAGCTAAGCCTAAGACCGTTCTACTTTCCCGCTGAACAAGTTTCCTAATAAGGAGTCTCTCGGCTGTGAACGTGGGCCAACATCACAAAACAAATCTAGGTACGTAAGGGAGAGCTATCGACAGAAAGTACGTCCAATGATCTACTGTGTAATAACGCACGTTGTCCTCCTGGGACAGCTTGATCTACTGTGTAATAACGCACGTTGTCCTCCTGGGACAGCTTCTTATTTGGTTATGAATACGAAAGATATAAAAAAATAAAGGGACACTACAATAAATTAGACCATGTTTACGAAATCAAAGTTCACTCGAAAGTGACCTCAACTGAACCAGATCATTCATCGTTTCTGTTCAAACTCACCGGCCACACCCAGCAACATAGTTGAACTAATTGATGATAGTCGGAAGAAATAGCGGACAAAGTTTTAACTTAAGCTGTCTGAAATCAGTTCTATATACATGTATATATATACATATATAAACACACACACACATATATATATATATATATATATATATATAAAAACACACACACACACATATATATATATATATATAT
>NW_013676054.1:3260-4867 GCF_000517525.1 Limulus polyphemus
TACAACGTTTCGACAAGGTTTTGTCATCATCAGATGATCATCATCTGATGATGACAAAACCTTGTCGAAACGTTGTACATTTGCTGTTATATTAAAGTTTTTCTTCATTACCCATTCAAGCCGTCTCCAGCCATTATTATCTATATGTTTGTATGTCTACCTCAGTCATTGTTCATTCATCTCATATCCCATCTATTTACCTGCCCGTGGAAAGGCACGTATCAGTTTAACTAAAAAAACACGAGATTATAAACTAAATTTTCAATCGCACGAAATGACGTAGACGAAAACTTCAAAAGTCCAAGTTAATCTTAGGTTTCTTGTTGATCGAGGTTAAAGGTGAAAGATTTTCACGAATGTAGGCCTAGTAAACTAACTGAGAAACACAAGAACAAGACAAAAGTACAAGTTAATATTTTAGATTTATTGTTTAGCATTGCAGCGAGGTTAAAGGTGAAAGACTTTCACAAAAGTAGGCCTAGTAAACTAACCGGAATACGAGTGCTTGTCCAAGCTCATAATTTCGAAAGCTGTCCAGATGAACCGAAGAACAAATAAATAAATAAAAACATTAGAACTGAATGCTTTTCACCAGCTTCTCGACTGAAATTCGGTATCCATGATCAACAGAGGGCAGGACAGTAGTCTGGCCATAAACATGTTAACTCATAACCATATTAAATAAATCAGTACAATACTCAACCAATCACCTTTAAATCAAACACTGTTAACAATAAGAATCAGGTGAACAATCGTATTTCATATAAAAGGTTTGGAAATATTTATGTTTTTATAATTTCTAAATTTTAAATCACGTCGTTCCCTGGTAGATCAGTGGTAGGCTTAGGAATTTATAACGATAAAACGATTTGGGGTTAGATCCCTGTGGTGGACACAGTGCAGGTAGCCCATTGTACAGTTTTGTGCTTATATAGAAAAACAAACAAACTTGAAAAGCCCTATACTGCTATGTTAACTTGACAGTTCCACTATCTCTTTACTTTCAAAGTAGCTTACTTCATAACCAATCTTTGCTAAGCCTACATCACAATCCGTCATTGCTAAGCCTATTTTACAACCCGTCTTTGCTAAGCCTACTTCTTGCGTGGTCTGTTTGAACACTCATGATGACGAGAAACACACTTGAAGTAAAAATGTTTAGCAGAGATGGCTGGTGGGTATTAAAAACTTTAATTAAAATAAAGTTTTTAATAACCACTCAGCCGTCTCTGCTATACAAGTTTACACACTGTAATGCTATACGCATTAACACGTTTGTTACATAATGCTTATTAGCTCTTATGTCACGTCATTAAGAGATAGCAGACGGACGGGTTTGAGGCGGAGGAGGGGCAAAGACTTTATTTTAATTTGAAAGGGATAAGTAGAAAATCGTGAAAGATAAGTAGTGTTATATTTACTGAAGAATAATGGCTGGAGACGGCTTGAATGGGTGATGAAGAAAAACTTTAATATAAGTTTAACATAACAGCAAATGTACAACGTTATACTAGGTTGTTGTCGTGTATGTAGTGTACTAAAACCTTAACGTACGTAACGTTACGTAGTACTTAGTCGTGTTATGTTTCGTTTACGTAGGTAACGTT
>NW_013676054.1:4974-8873 GCF_000517525.1 Limulus polyphemus
AACGTTGTACATTTGCTGTTATGTTAAACTTATATTAAAGTTTTTCTTCATTACCCATTCAAGCCGTCTCCAGCCATTATTGGTCTCAAAGTGGGTTCCTCGTCATCGAATTACTGAAGAATGTTTTCATGATTTCTGTTGTTGTTTTATTAAACTCAAAGTTACCTTGGTGACTCACAACGAGCAGCTTTCAAACGTTTCCAGTTCTTACTCTTGATTGGCCGCAAAGATAACAGAACTAAATAGGGATTGGATGAGTTTCAGTGGGTGGGGTTTCTCTCGTCTACAGTTGCCTGGTGCCTGAAGGCATGCTAATATTTAATATTCATCATTTTATTTCATTATATTATTTTTATTTAATTAATTACAATATAAGTTGTAATTATCAGATTACGAGAAGTAGGTGGTAGAGGTACTAAAAATGTCAAAGGTGACATACCGTCAGTGACACGCTATTCTGTGGACATTTTGGAGGGGGCGGGGGGAGGGGTGAACAAATAGTGGCTCATGCAACCCCTCGCCCCACCCTGACGTCACCGCAGTAAACGAATTTCTTGGTCTAGACCAGTGATTCTGAACGTGGGGCGCACGCCCCACAGGGGGGGGGGCAAATTGAAAATGCTACAATAAGAAAAAAAATTCATTTGGGTGTGAAATTTTGGTAGATTTCTAAATTTTACATTATATTATTATACCTTTTCAACACCAAATTTGTTTTTATATTAAGGGGGCATCAAATTTTTTGAGGTGTCGAGGTGGGGCATGGAGCAAAAAAGTTTAAGAACCACTGGTCTGGACTGTCTCGGAAGCCACATTCAGATTTTGGTGCCACGTTTTTCTTCATTCTACTACACGTGGGTCTTCACTTGAATTAGTATGTCTTCAGTTCAGATGATTAGCTAACAATAGCTAAAACACACTTCAAAACGTCTCAGTTAACCTCTCGTTATTACACCTTTACTGATAGCACTACTTGTTATAATCGTAATGGTAAGGTGATAATTGGGTAATTAATTAACTCAATTACTAGATCTAACAACACTAAATAGTCCGGAAACGCCCTTACGTGGAGCCCACGTGGGGCAGTGAGTGGGTAAGTTAAGTACTTTCAGACGATGACATACCGCTACTTGACGAGGCTGACAGCTATGATTCGTTCGGGTAAGATGTACTGTAGAACAGTCAGATCTGTGGAAGTTATAATAAATGGTCTTACGTTCAAGTTCTTTCAATTGTCTCTAAATCCTAATTATTCTCTTCAGTATTTCTTGTTTTAGTATAGGACCAGGAACGGTAATGGCTTGAATCCTAACTCGTGTTCAATAAATCAACACAATAAACTCACGTGGGCTGTTAAACTTGGAATCCAACCTTCTGTCTTTAGTGTGCATATTGTTAGGGTGTGAATTATCACACCTTTACTAATGTGAGGTGTTAAACTTGGAATCCAACCTTCTGTCTTTAGTGTGCATATTGTTAGGGTGTGAATTATCACACCTTTACTAATGTGAGGTGTTAAACTTGGAATCCAACCTTCTGTCTTTAGTGTGCATATTGTTAGGGTGTGAATTATCACACCTTTACTAATGTGAGGTGTTAAACTTGGAATCCAACCTTCTGTCTTTAGTGTGCATATTGTTAAGGTGTGAATTATCACACCTTTACTAATGTGAGGTGTTAAACTTGAAATCCCACCTTCCGTGTTTAGTGGACATATTGTTAGGGTGTGAATTATCACACCTTTACTCACGTGGGGTGTTAAACTTCAAATCCCACCTTCTGTGTTTAGTGTGTATATTATGAATTCTCACACCTTTTACTCACGTGGGGTGTTAAACTTAAACTCCAAATTCTGTGTTTAGTGTGCCTTGTACAAAAGGTATTTGGCTAAAAGTTATTGTAATAAACCAAACATAGTAATATAATAAATCCAATATACAAAACTTACAGAAGACATTAGTTTCGAGAACTGTACCAAGATAATAGCTAGTATCCAAGCTACAGGGTTTGACCCTGCTTTGGAATTTGTACACACACAAGCTGTGGTTGCGTCGTAAGAGTGATGGTTATTCGGTTCAAAGAGTGTTCGGATAAAGCCCTTTTGGCAGTGTTTCCGGCTGATTGCCTAGTGGCTACCTTCCCTCCAATTAGTAGTCCGAAGTCCAGGGTCCTTAATAAAGTATAAATCAACTTCTAACGCTGTATTTGTATTTTATTTGTGACAGTGTGCTTATTTCTGTTTCAACTGAATGTCTGTCGCTTGTTAGCAACACTTTACAAAATGTTGTGTGACAGTTTGTTGTTTTAAAATACTCGGCTACTGGCAGAGAATTCAAGATATTGTTTCCGTCACACTTTGTGGATGTGTTGACGACAACAGAGCAACACGAACTGTTGTTCTTGTATACAAGTCGAACAAAGATTAATGTTCGTGCCATGCGCGACAAGATATGCGTAAACATGCGTGACTTCAACACCAAAGTATACAGCCTGAGAGGTGAAAGTGAGGAGCGTATTTAACAACACTGCGACACGATCACAGATCCTTCAATTTGGATTCTCAGCCCCGCCACGCCCAGTCTACTTCTAGTAAACCCATCTTTCTAACAGACATTCGTTTAAAGGGTAATATTACACACGGATCATAGGATTACCGCGTAATATTTCTCCTACGTCTTAATCATGGAACGTTGATTTATGTCTCATATTTTTTAAATTCAGTTACGAAACCAGTACATAAAGTATAATAAAGGTACCTTAGTCATGAAATATAATAAAAGTACCTTAGTCATGAAATATAATAAAAGTACCTTAGTCATGAATTATAATAAAAGTGCCTTAGTCATGAATTATAATAAAAGTGCCTTAGTCATGAATTATAATAAAAGTGCCTTAGTCATGAATTATAATAAAAGTGCCTTAGTCATGAATTATAATAAAAGTGCCTTAGTCATGAATTATAATAAAAGTGTCTTATTTATGAATTATAACAAAGGTATCTTATTCACAAATTGTTATAAAGACACCTTAGTCATGAATATCAATAAAGGTCTTTTTTCTTGAATTATGATAGAGGTACCTTATTCAGTGTTTAAACAAATAGCAACAAGTCTGAGACAAACATCGGTAGACAAGGTCAACAAGTTTCGTGACTGATATAAATAGATTACGATCAGTAGAACCTGCAAAGTGGAGTAATTTTCTACCAAAATAAGTTTTCTGAACGATCTAGAGAAACAAGTATTTGATTTCAGATAAGTGGAATTATTATCGAACTTTTTATTTTACTGCGTGTTCGATAGCACGTGATATAAAAACTTACTGGATATCCGCCTTTTACACTGGTATGTAGTTGTAAGTTCCAAAAACAAAAAAAAAGTTGAATATATTACATTTTCTTTACAGACACGTACGTACAGACAAGCCGGGACACAGGGGAGCCTCATTTGAGAAGACTGATTTATGCCTACGTCACTGAGAAACACGGGGAGTGAACTAGGTGGGCTCAAGCCTCTGCCTTTCTGCTCTTATGCCCCAAAAGTGCCCTTTTTCTCACACTACAAGACACACATGATTCCACAACTGCAAGTTATTAGGGGATAAAAAATATTTCACTTTTAAAACGAATGGCTCACAGCGACTTGTAGATTTTTAGAGAAAACACACACACACAAAAAAAAACAAAACAGTGATGCGTTATTAAATACAAAGTAATACACTATTTAGTTTTAAATTTTAAAAGTGTTTATAAGACCGATCGAATAGGAATAAAAAAAATTATCTGTTAGCTTCTTATTGATTTTTACCCTATCTGTACCAGAGGCAACCCACCCACAGTTTCTCCTAAAATCTCCACCCCACCCCCCAAAAGAGTCTTTCCTTACGATACTAGAAAAGTG
>NW_013676054.1:9913-19088 GCF_000517525.1 Limulus polyphemus
GGCTAGCGCAGATAGCCCTCGTGTAGCTTTGCGCAAAATTAAAAAACAACAACAACAAAAAACAATCTTTCGCCATCTTGTAATAGAAATAAATAATTGTTTTTTATATATTTTCCCAAACTTTATGTCCATTTGTTGAATTGAATAATAACAACGAATTTCGCCTCCCCAATGGCACAACCCTAGAAACCGTATTTCAATACCTATGGTGGGCAGAGCACAGGTAGCCCATTGTGTAGCTTAATTACAACCAAACGATGAGTTTAATATAATAACGTATAATAATGTGAGATATCTAAGGTAACCCTACAATATCATGTTAAACTGCTACGTGAATCGTGTGAAAACATTTTAATTTCTTGAGTTGATAAAACTCTTATTTGTATTTTACCAGGCAAATAAGCACGTGGAGGATTTATTTGAAGATTTACGAGATGGCCATAACCTCATCTCACTTCTGGAGGTTCTGTCCGGAGATTTGTTGGTAAGTTCTGGTTCAGACATCTACTAGAACTGATGATCTGACCACAAACTATTATTAGATTATCTAACAAATAGTTAGTAATCCCTTCTAAACCACACAAGGGCTTATAGCAATGTGTAACTAACACAACATCCCTTCTAAACCACACAAGGGCTTATAGCAATGTGTAACTAACACAACATCCCTTCTAAACCACACAAGGGCTTATAGCAATGTGTAAGTAACACAACATCCCTTCTAAACCACACTAGAGCTTATAGGAATGTGTAAGTAACACAACATCCCTTCTAAACCACACTAGAGCTTATAGCAATGTGTAAGTAACACAACATCCCTTCTAAACCACACTAGAGCTTATAGGAATGTGTAAGTAACACAACATCCATTCTAAACCACACTAGAGCTTATAGGAATGTGTAAGTAACACAACATCCATTCTAAACTATACTAGAGTTCATAGGAATGTTTAAATGTAGTTTAAATATACTTTCTTTTAATCACAAGTTCTATTAGTGTTTAATACATAAAGTCCAATATGTTCTCACAATGTAAATCACAAAAGCTTTGTATCTTACCTTCCTGTATCTTAGGAAATCAAGGGCTATCTGTACATTCTGCAACATGTGGAACCTCATCCGACCTCGTTCACGTGGCTGGAGACAGAGAGGCAACATCCGATTATCATATACTTTTATGTAAATTGATGCATTAGTAGAACACATAGACTCATTAATTAAATGTATATTTCGTTAAACAAAACCAAAACCTCAACTTGTGGGCTTCTAACTCAATGATTTATAATGTCAATTTTTAGATAATTATAACCAGAATAAAATTCTTAACAGTGGAATGAGAAACCTAGAAGAGAATCAAATCAGTTTATAGATTAACGTTGTTTTTTTTTAACTTTTGATCAACAGTAACTTAAAATTAACTTCAAAAAATTGTGTAATGTTTATCCCGAGTCTCATTCTTAAATCCATCATCAGAAGAATGAACTATTTTGTGTTTAGAGAGAGAAGAGACAGAAAAAACACTCGAATGTGATCTACATGTATATATATGCTCCAGGTGTTCTAGACTATATATAGGATCTACTACAAGAAACCTGGTGGTTAATGAAACATAGTTTACGGACATATGTGGAAGTGTCAAACATTCTTAAACATGTGTTAGATTGTAGTGACACTCCAATAACTATTGAGCAGTTTAGAATTCTTGTTAGACAATCTAATAATATTTTGTTTTTGTTGGATGTGTAATTAAACTGCTACTAATTATTTGTTAGATAATCTAATAATATTTTGTTTTGTTGGGTGTGTAATTAAACTACTACTAACTATTTGTTAGATAATCTAACAATATTTTGTTTTTGTTGGGTGTGTAATTAAACTGCTACTAATTATTTGTTAGATAATCTAACAATATTTTGTTTTTGTTGGGTGTGTAATTAAACTACTACTAATTATTTGTTAGATAATCTAATAATATTTTGTTTTTGTTGGGTGTGTAATTAAACTACTACTAACTATTTGTTAGATAATCTAATAATATTTTGTTTTTGTTAGGTGTGTAATTAAACTGTTATAGGAATGTGTAACTAACACAACACTAGAGTTTATAGGAATGTGTATGTAACACAACATCCCTTCTAAACCACACTAGAGCTTATAGGAATGTGTAACTAACACAACACCCCTTCTAAACCACACTAGAGCTTATAGGAATGTGTAACTAACACAACACCCCTTCTAAACCCCACTAGAGCCAACAATACAAGATTAAAAATAAATTCATATTTTTACAGCAACAATAAATTAGCGTAACACCTGAAATACTAGTAATAATACACAATTTAAACAATTAATGCTTAATAATAGTAATAAACGACCAAATTTATTATTTTTCTTTAATTGGACACTCAAAGTTTTTCTTTACAAGATCGTTTATTACAAGAATTAAAATGTATTTTATACACCAATATCCACTACAGAAATTCAAACTCATTCTTACAACAATACAAAATTCAAACAAAATGGATTCTTACTAACAAATCAAAATCATTCTAAAAAATCTTCACGGGGTAATAAAAACACATCTAAATGTTTTTCAAAAGTCACGGTTTAAATGATAAATATCAGAGAAATATTTGAAAACCATGTGGATTAATGTCGTTCAAAGGTTCTTAGTGTACCTGTAATCCACTTACCACATCAGATAATATATAGATGAAGTCTCTCAAGGAATTTCTTTTAATATTTAAACCCTTACCAATCCCACCACGTCCACTACATAATCCAACATGGCGGAAACGAAGATCAAATATAGCCTCCACAAAATATTTACAGGAATGTGTAAGTAACACAACATCCCTTCTAAACCACACTAGAGCTTATAGGAATGTGTATGTAACACAACATCCCTTCTAAACCACACTAGAGCTTATAGGAATGTGTAACTAACACAATACCCCTTCTAAACCCCACTAGAGCTTAAAGGAATGTGTAACTAATACAACAACCCTTATAATCCACACTAGAG
Source organism: Limulus polyphemus (assembly GCF_000517525.1). Lineage (NCBI taxonomy): Eukaryota > Metazoa > Arthropoda > Merostomata > Xiphosura > Limulidae > Limulus > Limulus polyphemus. The sequence continues at coordinate 12,939 of NW_013676054.1, forward strand.
CTTATAGGAATGTGTAAGTAACACAACATCCCTTATAAACCACATACTAGTAACAATACAAGATTAAAAATAAATTCATATTTTTACAGCAACAATAAATTAGCGTAACACCTGAAATACTAGTAACAATACATGAAAAAATAAATTCATATACTTACAACAACAATAAATTAGCGTAACATCTGAAATACTATTAACAATACAAGAAAAATAAATTCATATTTTTACAACAACAATAAATTAGCGTAACACCTGAAATACTAGTAACAATACAAGATTAAAAATAAATTCATATTTTTTACAGCAACAATAAATTAGCGTAACACCTGAAACCGTCTGGTATGTTTGTTCTAACCGTCTGGTATGTTGTTCTAACCGTCTGGTATGTTGTTCTAACCGTCTGGTATGTTGTTTTAATCGTCTGGTATGTTGTTCTAACCGTCTGGTATGTTGTTTTAACCGTCTGGTATGCTTGTTCTAACCGTCTGGTATGTTGTTCTAACCGTCTGGTATGTTGTTTTAACCGTCTGTTTAGTTAGATGAAGAGAAGAATGACATTTCTCGTGCTTGTACTGGCTTCACACAAGTCTGACCATCTAAGAGATGTCCAGCAGGTTGGCTATAAAACTGTTAACCTAAAAGTCTGTAACGGCTTGAATGGTTAATAATGAAAAATGTATTGCAAATTTAATATAGTAACAAATGTAGAACGTTTCGACAAGGTTTTGGCATCATAAGGTTTTGTCGAAACGTTTGTTACTGCGTTAAATATGCAATAAAGTTTTCTTCATTGCCCATTCAAGCCATCTTCAAACTTTAATGGGTTCCTCGTCATCAAATCTGACCTCGTATTAAATCTTATTTCTTTAATGACGACTCATATTCATTTGTTTTTTATTTTTCTATGGCTCTTGTTTAACAAGTGTTCTTAATCCCCTAGAATAACCTATTCTCCTTATCGAGTGGTTGATAAGGAAGGGATAGAAAGCTTAACATTTATCTAGTTATTTATCGTTACAAAACTATCTTTAAACGCACGTGACATGATAGAACCCGAATTCAACTAAACTGGGTCATATCGTTTTTATTTGAAGAAAAAATACTCTGTTATCAGAGAAATTAAAAAAAAACTTGAGTGCTTACATGCTCGATACATAAAGTCAACAATGACTACACTATGAATAGAACTACCCTGTTTCATTCTTTGATGATTAAATAATCAAGTACTTAGGAAACTCTGGAGTATTGAGCTTAGAATAAACCTCGGTATTAGATAATCAATCTAACATATCCCTAATCACATAACGGAAAATAATTTCATAGGACTTACCTGGAAGTGTAAGATAATCGTCCAGATTAGGCCTAATGTAAGTTTAGGGTTCGCATCTACTATATCGTCTGCTCTGATATTTACCAGCTTTATCTGGAGAAACAAGACACAGGAGTTAGGAAATCCTGCATAAGCAAACTTTTCTTGTCCGTCTGGTATGTTTGTTCTAACCGTCTGGTATGTTTGTTCTAACTTGTTCTAACCGTCTGGTATGTTTGTTTTAACCGTCTGGTATGTTGTTCTAACCGTCTGGTATGTTGTTCTAACCGTCTGGTATGTTGTTCTAACCGTCTGGTATGTTTGTTCTAACCGTCTGGTATGTTGTTTTAATCGTCTGGTATGCTTGTTCTAACCGTCTGGTATGTTTGTTCTAACCGTCTGGTATGTTGTTTTAACTGTCTGTTAAACAACTCGTCACCACTGTCTGTTAAACAACACGTCATCACTGACTGTTAAACAACATGTCACTGCTGTCTGTTAAACAACTCGTCACTGCTGTCTGTTAAACAACTCGTCACTGCTGTCTGTTAAACAACTCGTCACTGCTGTCTGTTAAACAACTCGTCACTGCTGTCTGTTAAACAACTCGTCACTACTGTCTGTAAAACAACTCGTCACTACTGTCTGTAAAACAACTCGTCACCACTGTCTGTAAAACAACTCGTCACCACTGTCTGTTAAACAACACGTCATCACTGACTGTTAAACAACTCGTCACTGTTGTCTGTTAAACAACTCGTCACTGCTGTCTGTTAAACAACACGTCACTACTGACTGTTAAGCAACACGTCACTGCTGTCTGTTAAACAACTCGTCAGTATGGCTGGCTTGTGTCTGACATAACATGAACAATTTCAGTAATTATATTTCATATCGCTGTGAATGATTTGATTGGAAGATATACGAACACCTGTGGTATAAGTTACGCTCTACCTCTATAGATATGAACCAATAGGAAACAAGAGACTACTGACTTCCCACCAACCCGCCTCTTGGTCAGGTCACCGGTTTGAATCAACACGAATCTAGTTGTGTTTTTCTACCCTTCTGGAGTGAATGAATTCGTCCATTCTCAACAGCAAAGTAAAAAACAATATTCAAGAAAACAACAAAGGCAAGTTGAAGCTTGTGTGATTTTGTAATAACCATAACGATGTGAATTAAGATCAGTTGTTGTATGAATAAGATAACCTACAAAAGTACTAGTATTTCTCGTTAGGCATAGTGAGCCGTGTTAATAATGTACACTCCACGAGTAATGTGCTAACACTTTGGTAATCTTCTTATTAACACAATAACACACACTTGATACGTGTCCGACACAACACCAAATGCACACACACACATATATATATAGCAACAAACTGTCGTCTTTGCCCGTTCAACATACTAACAATTGTTAACACTGTCTAACTAAACACCATCTATGGATTTCGCGCAAAGCTACACGAGGGCTATCTGCGCTAGTTGAGCAGTGTAAGACTAGAGGGAAGGTAGCTAGTCATCACCACCCACCACCAACTATTGAGCCACTCTTTTACCAACGAATAGTGGGATTGACCGTCACTTATAACGCCCCCACGGCCGAAAGGGCGAGCATGTTTGGTGTGACGAGGATTCGAACCCGCGATCCGCAGATGGCGAGTCGAGCGCCTTAACCATTATACTAACGAAACACGTCCTCAGTGGTAAGCTTCGGGATTTATAACCCTAAAATTAGGGGGTTCGATCCCTGTTTTGAGCACATAACCCAACAGGTTATCATTTTGTTTTCGTTGTTGTTGTTCGGGAAATCAGGCTGGACAAAAATAAAAAAAAATCTACTATAATGTTAAAATGTCTTTCTTTTTTTTCCCGAGCCCTATATGATCTAATTTTAAACAGAAGACTCGGCCAAAACAGCCTCTAACAGACAGTATATGTACTAAAAATTACTTAGAAACTGAAGAACACGTTACATTACTCGGTTTGATCCCTTCTGAGGAATAGTTTCCACAGCAACATTTTATTACTACATTCTATGTGTGTGTTTGTTGTTATAGCGCAAAACTGCACGATAGGCTATCTGCGTTATCCTACCACAGGGATCGAGCCTCGAATGCTAGCGTTATAAGCCATAGAGCTTACCGCTGAGCCATTTATTAAAACATTCTATTTGTGTGTTTGTTGTTATAGCGCAAAACTACACAATGGTGTACCTGCGCTGTACTACCGCAAGGATCGAACCTCGAATTCTAGCGTCATAAAGTCTGAAGTTTACCGCCGAGTCACGGGGGGGGGGGACAAATTTAACAACACACAACAATTTTGTCTTGGGCGAGTTTCGTGTGACCAATTGTAGAGCAATTACGTCAGTTCGCTCGAGCCATACCAATCATAAATTAAATAAAAGCAGGCCATGGAAACCTAAACACGCAAGACACACAAAAATGGACGAACGTTCTTTTAAAACAATTCATTAAATTCTCTCTATAAAGTATGTACAATGTTAGAGTTATATTAGCTCAAAGGCCGTTGTTTAAAACGCGAGACAAAGAAATGTTTGAGCTAACACGCCTTGCGGGGATATGTAAAAACAGTATACTTCCACGTGCACCGGCAAGTCGACCACGTCCCTGAGAGGAGCCAACACCTATTTTAATAGCTGTAATCTCAAGTGTTTGTAAACTTACGACAGGAACTACTGTGTGATCTCATTAGGCGTGGCGATAAATTCCGAGTACGAAAGTGTGGACATCACTTCTGTTGATTATCCCAAAACGTACTAACACTTCATCCGTCAGTTAAAACAATAAATTCAAAAGACTACAGTCACAGAGGCCATTTCTTGTGGAGTTGTTAAATAGGTGATTAGTGCAACAGAAATATGCATTTCTTTTAAAACTAGTTCGAACATTATAAGACTTGTGTTGGGTTTTTGAGTCCTTTTTAATTCATTATATAGTAACCTAAATTAACTTGGGTGTAAGAATAATATTATGGTATTGGGGCTAATTTATTATTCAATATTATATAGAGGACCAACTGTTTAATATATGTATATATGCACGTAACATACATATAAGTTCGGACATCGGATAACAAATGTTTTACCCTGCCATCTAGTGGTAGAGAAAGAAAGTATTTAATGACAATCAGAGAGTAGTGTTAATTTATCTGATTTATCGTGTACTCTCCGACATGAAATAATGGCAGTATTCACGAGCAATTAACAAATTAATAATTTAAAAGGAAGTAATAACAGTACTCTAGAGCTGTGAGATTGACTGGGATGCAGCCAGTCAACAGCACCCACCGCCAACTCTTGATCTGTGAGATTGATTGTAGGGCACACACACAGCCCCAAAGTATGAAGCGCAATTCTGCAGTAACGGGGCGTGATTCAAAGTTCGAGCTCGTTAACAACACCTAGCCCATCCTTCGAAGTTTGTTTATTTCGGATATTCTAATTTATCTAAGTATATGTATAGCTGAATCCACAGAATTTCATTAGAACTTTAACAGAACTAAAAAAAACAACAAAAAACAGCCACATTTGAAGCAAGTATTGGTAAAAATTTCTGTGGTGACGAGTTGTTTAACAGACAGTGGTGACGTGTTGTTTAACAGACAGTGGTGACGTGTTGTTTAACAGACAGTGGTGACGTGTTGTTTAACAGACAGCAGTGACGTGTTGTTTAACAGTCAGTAGTGACGTGTTGTTTAACAGACAGTGGTGACTTGTTGTCTAACAGACAGCAGTGACGAGTTGTCTAACTGACAGCAGTGATGTGTTGTTTAACAGACAGTGGTGACTTGTTGTCTAACAGACAGCAGTGACGAGTTGTTTAACTGACAGCAGTGACGAGTTGTTTAACTGACAGCAGTGACTTGTTGTTTAACAGATAGTAGTGACGTGTTGTTTAACAGACAGCAGTGACTAGTTGTTTAACAGACAGCAGTGACTAGTTGTTTAACAGACAGCAGTGACTAGTTGTTTAACAGACAGTAGTGACGAGTTGTTTAACAGACAGTAGTGACGAGTTGTCTAACTGACAGCAGTGACGTGTTGTTTAACAGACAGCGGTGACTTGTTGTCTAACAGACAGCAGTGACGAGTTGTTTAACTGACAGCAGTGACGAGTTGTTTAACTGACAGCAGTGACCACGTCACTGCTGTCTGTTAAACAACACGTCACTGCTGTCTGTTAAACAACTCGTCACTGCTGTCTGTTAAACAACTCGTCACTGCTGTCAGTTAAACAACTCGTCACTGCTGTCTGTTAAACAACAAGTCACTGCTGTCTGTTAAACAACAGTCACTGCTGTCTGTTAAACAACACGTCACTACTATCTGTTAAACAACATTTGTTTAACAGACAGCAGTGACTTGTTGTTTAACAGACAGCAGTGACGTGTTGTTTAACAGACAGCAGTGACGAGTTGTCTCAGCAGTCTATAATGGTTAGTAGAAATGGAACACACTTACAAAGTTATATAAATTAAGTTAATTATAATGTATACTTAGAGTGAAACGTAAATATATATTGTACATTTGTATTGTTACTTGTACTATAACTTCTCACAAGAACTCTAGAAACAGTGTGTTAGTGAATGTAGTCAAGTTTAACGAGTAAACACGGGTCACGAAACTGGTTTCTTTCTTAAGTTATCAGTTAATAATGGGTAGATAGATCAGGTTTTAAACTTTTATCCTGGACACAACGATATAGTTGTCTCTCTCAGAATTAACTTCCAGAGAACGTTGTTGACAAAAAACATCGAGCACTTTTCTAGTATCGCAAGGAAAGACTCTTTTGGGGGGTGGGGTGGAGATTTTA
>NW_013676055.1:0-3222 GCF_000517525.1 Limulus polyphemus
GGACGGCTAGCGCAGATAGCCCTCGTGTAACTTTGCGCGAAATTCAAAACAAAATTGGCAATGCTGGGATAGCGTGACGGAGACATGTTGCATTCGTCCGCGAATGTTGGCTTCTCTAAATTAGATTGTTTAGTTCACGACAATTATATGCTTTGAAAAACTCACAAAAGCCTTATGTTGTTGTTTTTGACACATAAAACTATTATGTTTATTCACGGAAGAAGCTTAGACATACTTGAATTTGTTTCATAAGGTTATAAACGTGTCGAAATAATGTGTCAAGATGAATTCTGCCAAGGCAGACTTCTCAAAATAAATTTCCATGAACCAGTTATTGCCTACCAGGTCCTAGATAATTTCCTGTTTCTCATATTATGCATTTTCATTTTCTTATTGGCATGTTGATAGCGTTGCATGAGTTCTTATTACATATTCTGGTAACTGGATATAATGAATGTGTTTGTTTGTAATTAAGCACAAAACTACACAATAGACTATCGGTGCTGTGCCCACCACGGATATCCAGTTTTTAGCGTTTTAAGCCTTCAGACTTACCGCTGTGCCATTGGGGTGCTATATGTAGGGAATATGAAACGCATGAAGAAATATACACTTCTCTACTTACCAAGCTTGAGTTGGCTGAAGATGGCCTAGTGGTTGGCATGTCCGGATTGTTTATCCGAGGGTTTAAAGCTTGCGTCCCGTTTTCGCAAAAAACACACTTCGCATTTGAGGTCGAGGGTGCATTATAAGAGTGACAGTCAATCCCCATTATTCGGTAAGGAAAAAGCAACCTAAGAGTTTGTGATAAGTGCTGTTGATTGGCTGCCTTCAGTCTAGTCTATCAATTCAAAATTAGAGAGAGCTTGATGAAACTTTGCGCGAGAATTCTAGACAAATCAAGCCTGAAAATAATGAATACAAGTTAATTTACATTATTTCACAAACTAATCAGATAATGGTGAGTTCAAATATAATTAACTTTCTGTGCGTGGAATCTCCAAGAAAGAATTTTGTATACAACTCCTAAATTAAACATAATGTTTGTTATATATATGTTACGAAAATTTTTTAAATAATGTACCAGTTTTAGTCAATGTATATTTTTCACCTGTTTCTAATAATTCATACACGCTTTCTGTTCTTTTTTCATACTGATATTTATCTGTTCTTAAAAAGTTGCTTCTCAACGGTTTAGCAGCAAGTCTGCATGATTTTGACGATAAAGAATTGGATTTCGATACTCGTAGGGGGCAGAGCCCAATTAGACCTTTGTGCTTAACAGTAACTAAGAGGAGGAGTTGGGTAAAAATTGAGTTAGGAACTTTCAAGGCTATTTGATAAGTGTAATAAATTGTCCTTCGCAGACCTTGAATCATTATTAAATTTTTGACATTATTAGACCTTGGCAAATAGGTTTCAGAGTAGCAACTTGACTTCTCTGCTGTGTTTAAAAGTTCTTGAAAATGACATAGCATTTCTATTAACACCCAGTTTGGGAGTCAATGAGACCGAATTCGGGAGATTAATAGGGCTACAGAGGGTCATCGTGATTTAATGAAATCATGTTAGAACGAAAAAAAAAGGTAAAAATTTAACCCGATTATGGAATCAATGTGTTAACCTCAAAAAAGGTATTTTCTATCAAAGGAACCCATTTCTCAGTAGTGTTAGGCGACGAAGATGAGAAATTTAGGGGCTGGCGGGACTGTTTTCCTCTTGTAAAAATAAAAAAAAGCCTGGAAACTAGAGCGAATTTGACTGTACTGGTGGGTAATTCGGAATACAGGTATCGCAAGGGGCTCAGATCTCTATTAAAAAATATATACTGAAAAGCTTTGTTTGGGAATCAACCCACCAAAAACGTCTCCCTGACTCACAGATTTAGTGTTGAATATTTCAAATGGTAAATAACTTTAATAAAGAAAACAACGAAGTAGTAGCACACATTGGTTTTGTTTTGTTTAATTAGAACCAAACATTTAATTAAAAATTTCCTTTGTATTTTGGTGTTCTTAACCGGAATGAAACCTTCAGTTGGGCTAAACGGAGGAGTTAAAAATCCTTAGGTTCCTTCACGTGGGATAAACGGATGAGTTAGAAATCCTTAGGTTCCTTCAAATGAGCTAAACAGATGAGTTAGAAATCCTTTGGTTCCTTCAAATGGGCTAAACAGATGAGTTAGAAACCCTTTGGTTCCTTCAAATGGGCTAAACAGATGAGTTAGAAACCCTTTGGTTCCTTCACATGGGCTAAACGGATGAGTTAGAAACCCTTTGTTCCCTTCACATGAGCTAAACCGATGAGTTAGAAACCCTTTGGTTTTTTCACATGAGCTCAACGGATGAGTTAGAAACCCTTTGGTTCGTTCACATGAGTTAAACGGATGAGTTAGAAACTCTTAGATTCCGGCGTAGGCTTCCATAATATATAACTGTTGACAAGTAAGGGGTAACCAGTCAGTAACACCCACTGCCTGTGCGACAACTCTTAACTGATTCACAGGTGTAATACATCCGAGCAAATAGCACTATACGTGTGCCAAATCATTCTTCAATTAAATACAAGAGAGATCGTTACCTTATTGGCAGTGGAAAATTATCAATCTAACTTCACATACGATGGGCGATCCTACAGCTATCTTTCCTACTAGAAGATAAAAGAGTCTACTCTAGGTGTGTGACATTGTACAATGCAGGGACGTAGACAGACTTTTGAAAATTATACGCACAAGATTAGCCAGTAGTATCAACAAAAAGAATGATTTGGTGCAAAATGTATTATTATAAGTAATACACACTTAAGTATAAATATATTATAAATACACATTTAAATACATATACAATCTTTATATATTATTCTAAGAAGAGGGCAAGACGACGGGCTAATATAATGGGCGATATTTGATTGATTACAAAGATACGTGCGCGTAGTTATCGCTGGAATGATTAGGATTCACGATAAGCACTGATGAAAACTATACGCACGTGCGTATAATGCGTATGCCTAACTACGCCGTTGCAATGGGCAGCTAAACTGAAAGGAATTTAACAACATCCTTGATCAAGGTGGTGTGAAAACAGGACAAAATAACAAATAACGTATTTTTTTTCTTATTCGACACGGGTACATCTTAAAACCATAGTTTACCATCGAAGTGCAAAGATACTGAAAAGTTCCAGGTTTTTAGTTCAATAGTACGTTTGTTTGTTTGTTTGTTTG
>NW_013676055.1:4162-13795 GCF_000517525.1 Limulus polyphemus
GTATTACATTGTTGGCAGTTGAAGCCTTTAACCTAGTCCTATAGGCTATATTTGTATTACATTGTTGGCAATTGAAGCTTTTAATCTAGTCGTATAGGCTATATATGTAATACACTGTTGGTAATTGAGGCCTTTAAGAGGAACAGCTTTATAAAAACGACCAAACTGGATTCTATTTTGGCATAATCTTTACAATACAGTTTCTTATGTCTTATATTGTACACTTTAGTTTGATTATAGGTACGTTAATAATGGTGCATTTGCATTTATACAATAATCTGATAATTGTTTGTTTGTTGTGGATATTTGCGCGAAGCTGCGCAAGGCCGGTCTATTTGTGCTAGACGTCCCAAATTCTAATCTGATAGACCAGGGATAGGCAACTGGTCAACAACACCCATTACCAATTCTTCGGCTACCCAAATCATATAATGGGATTTGACCATCACTCTTATAGCGCACTCACGGCCTCAAATCAAAGACCGCGATTTTGCAGTAACGGGACGCAAACTACTGACCATTCGGGTGAAACTGTCGGATATGTTAACCACTAGGCCACGACCGGTCTTTCTGATAATTCAGTTTTAATTATATCAACATTGCTACTGACGTGTTAATTCACCAGCCATAACGGTAATTTGTAATAATAAACTTTCCCGTTTCTTCAAAAAATGAGCCAAGGATAACAAGAGAACGTTTATGCAAATGACGGCGAAATCTCACTATTCGACCTAAGAAAAGTAGCTCAAGATGGGGGGGTGGGTGGTCTATTGATTAGCTACCATCCGTTTAGTCTATTATTGCACAATTAGGAACAGCTAGCACAAGTAGCCCTCAAGTAGCTTTGTGCGAAACTCATCAAACAAACTACAAAAATGAATTTTGAAGCAATTAAAAGTCAGCTAATATAATAGTAGTTGCAAAATATTTATGTAAGAAAATCTGATTCATAAGGTTGATGAAATTTCTAGCATTATTTTAATATTTTTATTGCAACAATCTTCATAAAGTGTTTAAAAACTGTATACAGAAAGCTATCAACATACAATGCTTTTCAGCTAACTATGCCATCAAAACACTATAATACAAAAAAATTATATTTTGCAATAATATTTCTGTTTTGTGCATACATCAGACCATTAAGCGGCAAGTCTGGGGGCTTATAATGCCCAAAAACTGGTTTCGATACTAGCCTTGGGCACAACATAGATAACCCATTTTCTAGCTAACAAGCATATACCAGACAATGCAAGTAAAACTTGTTGATGTATTTTTTTTCTTGATTTATGTTTGAGAAATAACTAGTTCCACAGTCTGGAATTCATGACTGAAGTTAAATAAATTGAGCTTGCATAACTGTTGTTATTTTGTTTTTGTGATTTTATTTCTAAAATGTTTGTATCTATAAAATATACTGTCTGATATTCACAAACAGTTGTTTAAAACGTTTTATGTTTGCTATTTCCTCCTTTTTTCTTATACTTCATGAAAGTTCTTTAAGTTAGTTGACTCACGTGTTTGCAATGAGCGCTATTGGGAAACAATCTTATTTAGTGACTAGATGTGCTCTCGAGATTCTGCTTTTCATAACCAGAATGTGAGTTATGTTTAACAGCATTATTTCCTTCCCCTTTTAAGTACAATAGAGATTACAGGGGAGATTTATAAGTAAAGAAAAGGGTATGATTTCCCCCCTTTTTTTAAGTACAATAAAGATTACAGGAGAGATATACATAAGTGAAGAAATGGGTATGTATGAAATATAGAATATGTTATAAAAATTTATGCTCCTCTATTACCAAACCCGAATGAACAGATGTGGCGAAGTAGCTAGCGTTCTCCGACTATAAGTTATAGCGTTGAAAATATCGACACGACTTCAAAGGGATGATAGAATAAACAATGTGAAAAATAGAACAAAAATCATATAAAATTTTTATTTTTCCTGCATTCTAAGCTGCTTGAGTTCCTGAAATTGTGTGGGGAACGTTTTTATGGCTAGGTTTGGGTCTTTTGATTTTTTTAGAAGGCCAAATAACATCCAGACTGCATCTAGATCGATCTTGTTTGTGATCATACAATCTCACGCTACTGTATTGTTACTCTAATTGCCAAAAAATCTTACAAAGCAATAATGAAACAGTCCACCATTCTGTATTACCAGGAATTTTTGAAGAATATGGTAGTGATTTTGAACATCTTTTTTGACCATGGGATCTCAATCCGGGTGAGTACCTGTGAGATGAATGTCGCACTCGCCACCTTACATATACCCACATCTGTAACACCAACTGTTGACCATAAACCTCGACGAATGAACTGCAATCGAACGTATATTATGACACTGTGATGATGAGTAATCCCCCTTATTCGTTGAAAAACGAGAGTTGGTGGTGGGTGATGTTAACTAGCTGCCTTCTCTCTAATCCACCATTTTAAGATTAGGGACGGCTAGCGCAGAAAGCTCTCAAATAGTTTTGCGCGAAATTAAAAATACACACACATTTACAACGATTTTGACTTCGATACTCAATGGCGCGATATTTATTAGTGATGCAAACTACAAACCTTCTAATAATTCTCTAATTATAAATATATACATATATATATATATATATTATATCCAACTTGAATTTGACAATTCTCGAGAGATTTAATTTTGCTTACGTTATTGTATAGTAATTGTAGTAAAGTAGTTTAGTTCAATAATATTTTGTTCGTACAAAAATGAACTGATCAGTCACTTAATTAGGACCTCCCCTACAGTATTATCGGATTGGGTCATCTTTTGCCGTAACAATAAAATTCACTCAATGTGGTACAGACTCCACATGACATAACGTCATCAAGCCTAAAATAGTAAGTATATTCAAAACAGGCTTCGAACCCACGACCCGCAGGTTATAAATCGAGTGTCTTAACCGCCATGACATGCAAGACCTTTGTAAATGTGTTAATGTCTTCTCATATATGTTCATGCTACATTTGTGAAGAAAAATGCTTAAGTTGTCACGATGTTTCGATACCTTATATTAATATTGTTTAACGTAGTTAAGTGTCCTCACGAGTATGGTGTTATACTAAGAATTATTTTCACTTAACAAGAACATTGTTTCAGGTCCTGTGATGATTTTGGAACTACTTCCTTTACCACTGATGGTGCCCAGTCTGATAGCTATTGTTATACACTATTATCCTATACCATATTTTCCATTGCAACAAGCTTTTGTAAAGAACGGTGACGTCAATTATAGTTCACATATCCTGACCCACTTTCTACAAACTTTCCACTGTACACAGACGTCATCTTCCAAGATCGCATAGCAGACCAAAGGCTAAAAGTTCCATTGAAGTTCAACTAAGGACTTGACAGCTACATAGCCAAGTATTGTTCGCTATGATTCCAATTCCTTCGGCCATCCCCATATTGAAAATAGCCATCGAATTCAAAGTGTGGTTAGAATCTTGTGTCCTTTTGACAATGGGCTTTTACCATCTTCAAGTATTTGTTATTACCTTACGAACAATTCCATAATTCATCTGTGGAGGTATCGAAATGTCAAAAATTTGGGAATTTGCTACAGTAAAATATAACGGTGATAAATATGTGAAACGCGGGGCCAGTTTGCACCTTCTGATTACACATCAACACATTATCGTATGCAAGTCTGAAGGCTTATAACGCTAAAAAACGTGTTTCAATACACGTGGTGGGCATAGCACAGATAACCCATTGTGCGGCTTTATGCTTAAAATTAAACTAACAAACAAGCAAGCAAGTCATTCTTAATATATTGTGATTAATCTTTGTTTTAGTAATGATAAAATAGTTATTTAATAACAATGAGTATAAGGTTATCACAATACGTCATATGTAATTTTACATAAGCGAATCATTTTCATTGAAATCGAGTCACGTTTTGTTATGCTTAGAATGTTGACAACCACTGGCTATAGATTTCTCTAGACCAACCGCGACGTGAGGGTCTTATCGATCGTTCTAGAATCTAAATATAAGAAACATAATGATACAAAATGTTCATTATGGTAAACGAAATAATAATTTGATCTAAGTAAGAGTTTTTTTCTTCTCGATTTGTAAAAAATCCTTACGTGATAGAAACAAAATGAACATTACTTTCAAAATCTGCGTAGCCGAATTATGTAAGATCCGTTATTAAAACTAAAACAACTTTTATGAAGTTTAAATTCGCAGACCTGTGTAATTGGCCATGATAAAAATTTAGCCACAAAGCCACGAGGAAATTTGCGAAATCCCAATTGATTTTTGACATTTTCTAGAAGAAAAGTAATAATAAGAAAGTGTAAAACAAGTAGTTATGATAAGGACACGGTCCACTAATTTTAAACCTTGAAAGCCTTAAACAAACGAAAACATCTAATGAGACCAATAGAAGTTTAAAAATCACAATAAAAGTTACTTTATTAGCTTCTGGTTTTAAAGAAAAAGTTGACTAAGGATGGTTTTTCTTACTTTTGTATTGAAAATATAGCTTTCACAACAATCGCGTCTTGTTGTAGACATGTCAAAATAAAATAAGGATATACTGTACACGAATAAGCTAGATTACACAAAACAATTAAATGGTATTTAGAAATTATAAAACGTGAGCTATTAGAAAGCGAAACTATTGTTGTAAAATAGTGACACCTCACCCCCTAATCTATTGTAAAATAAATCAAGTTTGTTTACATGGAGATCTGAATGGAAATAATTCGTCAATCAACCCATGTTCGTAGATGATAATTCCATGCATGATGGCTTTATGCTTTCACAGTTCATAATATTTCATTTCCTGTGATGTATGGTCACCACGAACAACAGGGGAGTACAGTACTGAAATATCGTCTATTATTCTTATGGAAAAAACATGGAAATGTCACTGTTTGATACCTGATTTCGAAGCTTCGTATGGTTGGTTAAATTGTTGCAGAAATGCGGTATTTTGTTAACGCCTTCGAAGCTAATAGGAATAGTGCCAGCGTTGATATCAATGTGTTTTCTTATACCATGTCGTATAAATCTGTTGTTGATAATGGTTATATGTCTTATATTTGCATGACGTACATTTAAAATAGCAATATCCATATCTAATATTTTATTTCATCATCAATAGCAGACACTATTTATTATGCAAAATTAAAATAAACAGGAAACACTCAAAACGTATTTCAAGGAAAAGGGGATAACTGTAATTATTTTTTTTTGAAGAAAACAACGACCACCACTCCAAATCATTCGTTTTTGACATTCTCAAAGACGGCTGGTTTAGAGGTGTTTCACTTGTATTATGTTTATATATGTCCAACCTCTATATATTTTCGAATTTGACTACGAGTACGTTGTGGTTATGTGATATGAATAATAAAAATGAGTGTACTAAAAATACGCATATCGCCTTGTTTAAAACCCTTTGGTAATTTTGCTGATTCCGATATGTTTGGCTAAAACACCTATCTATTATAAATAAGATTTATATGAAGCAAACTTTTAAATAAATGTACTTTTAATCAGTGAAACATAGATTGAACAAAATAAAATGAAAATATCAAAAAATATTGGCGTTGTAGTATGTACAGTTTATAAAAATATCCATTCTCCGATTATCACTATAACATATGCGCTTATTAATGCCGAAAGATGTATTTATTCCGACCCTTATCTGTGTGATGGCGTTTATGATAAAAGCTTACATCTTGTAGATACAGATAGTTTTCTTGCAAAGGTACAGTTTCAGGCTCCACTAATTCAATGTCAGTTATATATAATGCTAATATCTCAAACGTAGAACAATATCTACATATTTAATTAGAGCTAACAACGTGTTTAATATTATTTACTATGTCGTTTTATCAATCATCTCTTATGAAAACATTATTGTTGTACTGTTTCATTATGTATTTTTCTCTCTAACTTCAGCCCCCCAGTGGCACAGCGGTATGTCTGCGGACTTACAACGCTAGAAACCGGGTTTCGATACCCGTGGTGGGCAGAGCACAGATAGCCCTTGTGTAGCTTTGTGCATAATTAAAAACAAACAAACAAACTGTAACTTCTAAATGAATTTCGCGACAAGTCAGTGAAAAGTACGTGATACATGTATTAAGTTGGAACAAAAAGATTAATATAGCTTGTTTTTGAATTTTGGAACAAACACTGCAATTACCATATATGAGAAAAAACCTATCGAATCTTTGTGCTTTGTAATATAAAACCCTTGCCATATTTGAAAATCGCCAAGCTGTCAGTGAATGCCTTAGGTAATCTAGAACCTGTTTGGCTATACCTCACCTTCCTGTCTGTTTGTACTGCTGGTTATCTGGTCTTACTTTCAACATAACTACATTGTAATGCCACAATATAAAACAATGTTATGCCACTATTTTATAAAGTGTGACTTTGGACATTTTTTTAGTAAGAAGATGTGTATTATACTACAGTCTTGGAATTAATACAACACTTTTCCTTAACACGTGCTCATATATTAATTGTTTCTATATATTATGGAACTGCGAAAACGTATATAAATGTACTGTAAAGCTGCATTTACAGAAGGTTCGATAATTTGTATTAATGAGAATGTTTATTTTGCGAAGAACAGGCTTTATTAACCCTCTCTTATAGAGGGGGCACGGACTTAGAAACAGTACATAAAAGCATGCAAATATAATTCTTAGGATAACTTCCAATGCACACATACAGAAAAAACAACACAACAAAACACGAAACCCATCAGACCAATCCCTCAAAACAGATGAAGAAACATGGGAAATTCCATACACAAAACAAAATGCGACAAACCTCAACAATGCAACAGAAACACAACACAAAACTCTTAAGTAAAACTTGGACAAGGATATAACCCTGAGAACCACGCTCCACCAACTTACCAAGTATAGAATACAAAAAAAATAAAAACCATCCAAGTTACGTTTCTGATAAAACCTACAAAAATCAAAAATATCTTCTGTTTTAACCTCGATTTAGAATAGCATAACAAATAAATAAACTGACCTTTTGCCAAAAGCGCCTTTCACTTAATAAAAATAGACCACTTAGCCAAGGAACTCAAAGTACGACACAATTGAGTATAAGCCTTGGTTAGGCTAGTAAGTGAACACACCAAAGCACAAAAACATTTCTCATGATCTGTAACAACATGACTCACCATATTTAAAATCAAATACAAAACAAAATTCCACAGTTGCAGTAACCCATCACACTTAAATAATAAATGGGCAATCGATTCTAGCGACACCTGCCAAAAGGAACAATAAACAGTTCGATGCTGCTCCATATGGATTACTAATTGAGTATTAGTCCCTCCTCCCTCTCTCTCTTTAGATTACTTATTTATTTTCACGGAACTTGAATAGCGACCCTTATAAGAATAATTTACAACGTGTGCTTCACAGTAAATACTTAATATTGTAATCTCAAATTAAAGTAACAAAAACCATTTAAGTCTTATAGTGAGTTATAATCCGAAAATCTGGTGAACAGAAGCTTTGGCAGCTAAGTAGAAAACTTATTTATTTATTTTATATAAAAGATCTTACTGCGATAGCAATGCCACGGAGTTCATTTTTTTTTTATCCGCCTGCTTTCTTCATACAATTATTAGTCCATAAAACACTGTATTATATATATATCATAACTCTAAGCAGTCCAAAAGAAGTTAATGCTTTCAGGCCCATGCAAAGCTGGTTATCGGCCCAAACCAGATTGGAAATGTAGGCCCCATTTCAAACTGCTCATTAAGTATTTTTGTAATCAGTGCTAAATACATATGATTTATGTATGGGTATATACATGTACATGTAGTGTACATGATGTACTCACAAGTAACAAAAACGAATAAAAGAACTAGAACGATTTATAAAAAAGGTAATGGTAAGCAATTTTATTCAAAATGTATATAAGGTAATAGAGTACAGTATTGTAATAAGAAGCGGTAAATACAATAATACATTCATGTTTATAACGCATTCGGAAAATCAGCTCAGAAATGGTCATCACTTCTTCACATTCAAAAATGCTTTCCGTGCTTTTCTTTGGGCAGTTACACCAGAAAAATCAAGCAACTTCGATATATTTTTATTTGAGTGTGTGATCACCACAACAAGATACATTTAATAAATTTGGAACATAAGTTGGTTTTAGTTATCTGCATTTATTTATTATATTTTATCTGTATTAATCTTTTATGAATCTTCTTTAAAATATTAATATTTTGTGCTAAGGGATCCCCCCTTGACTCTGTTTACAATATCAATATTCTTCACCAAAGGGTCCCCCTTTGCCTCTAACAGGGGGGAGTAGGTCCCTCAAAATCGTAGGCCCATGCCAACTGGCCTCCTTTCTGTTCTGGCCTGAATGCTTTTTATATGTTGTTACTTTAAAATAACTAAAATAACTTAAAGAATGAAAATGTAAATTTACCTTACGTTATTGATGAGCGGCTTTTAACATGATAGAAATGCTCAACATTTATTTTTCGCTGTGGGCGGTATAAATAGCTCAGACCTTTGGCTCTGAATGAGACCAAGAATGAAACACAATTAATCTTTTTAAAGACCATGAAATAATTTAGATTGATAGATTAACTTTGAAGATTTTTATAGTGTGATTTTATCATTCGAAACAGTTTTAATGTACGATATCTTTTTTCTTCACAGATCTGAGTTTATCTGATAGCCTTGTCACATTTTTCTTATTCATTTTACAGCAATCTCCTTGATCAAGATCCGTGTTCTAGATTATATCTAAGCTAAAGGAATGATAATTATATTGTCTTGCCTTAGAGAAAATATGTGACTACTTACTTCTGTGAAAGAGTTGCTTTTTTAGTAGACAAGTTTAAGGGCATTTCGCGTTTTTTTACGCAAAGCAACTAGGCTATCTGCGCAGAGATAGTCTATGGGCTCAGTTCATATTTAAATTATGTGTATTCTTTTTTTTTTGTAGATAAATTAAAATATTTAGGTTGATATTAATGAAGTGTTAAGCAAGATTGTTATTACTTCATATAGCTTTTCGAATAACTTTTATGTTATGTGACAATCACTATGTTCTATGCATAATTAAACCATTTTAAATGAAATCTGTTTTACATATTTATTAAAAAGAGGATTTATTGTGAATTTTTCTTCACAAAGTCAATGTTATTTTACTAAATTTCCTAAATTTCTTGAACAAAGAAATTAAAAATAAACTAAAACATTTTTTGGGAGTAACATTTCTCTTATCATTGTTAACATAATTCCTAACGTTACCAGATATCTCACTAAATTTCTTCTCAAAAAGAAACAAAAAATCTTTTTTTTTATATATTGTATATGTTTGCGAGTGTTTCATTGGTCTCTTCACTACACTTTTAGTATGCTTGGGATCATTGTTGAAATGGCAATGTTGAATCATAATCTGCATGGACTAGCCATCAGTGAGGGTGCCATCAATTATATGTAGATCATCGACATTGTTGGCTGAGATGCCGCCCCAAACTTGTACTGATCCTCTCTCCCCAACATGCTTCACTTGATTACATGGGTAAAAACAAATGTCACATGCTTTGTAAATTCAACTATTGCTGGTGTTACGTATTATAATTT
>NW_013676055.1:14795-18950 GCF_000517525.1 Limulus polyphemus
CACTCAGAGACCGTATGAACACCCTACAGCACTTTTTAACTTATTACTAATTCGATGACGAGGAACCCACTTTGAGACTAATAATGCTTGGAGCAAATGAACAACGTTTCGACAAGGTTTTGTCATCATCAGGTACCAAAAACCATGGAACCACACCTGACAACATTATAAAAATATACAAAACATATATGTGTCCCATCATTGAATATGCATGCCCCGCATGGATAAACATAGCTCCCAAACACATAAATAAAGTACAATCTATACAAAACTCACTAGTTACCACAGCTTATAAAGTCCCCCGTAGCACTTCATCAAAAGTTATGCAAACCTACAAACTTGCATAATTCTCAAAATTACTTTGAGAAAAATTGGCAAAAGAATGACCTACTCTGTGAACTTGATCGCTACTACATACATGATGGAAGTAGGCCTAAGTACCTCTCACCAGTGAACATATATTTTAGAAATAGGAATTTAACAAGACCACCTATTACTAGACCTTAAATCTTACACTAGTTTATACTAAAATAAATACATTTAAAAAGGGTATTTTATGTAAAATGTTATTATATTAGTTTTAAACGAGTGAAATGTGTTGTCCGCATATACGGAACTATTCGCTAAGTGTAAGACTTTACAACACCGAATTTAAGTGATGTTATGCACAACACGAATGTAAATGGTGATACCTACATGGACATTGCCCTGAAAGGGGTCGTAGCAAGTGCGGTTTACTCCGATCCTCATGTCGTATCTACATCAACATTCATCTGTTCCAAAACCATAGTTCGGAAAGGAGGAAGAAATATTTTGTACTTGACCTTCCCTGGTCTGTTATGACCAAAATCCAGATCACAAAGTTGAAGCGTACTGAAGTCCATAAACTTACCGCTGCCTAACAGCGGGAAATGTAACGTAGACGACTGGAGTAACGATTCAAAAGCTTGTCTTTGATGTTAGAAATACCTTACCATTTAAGTATGTGGTATGGGTGGTCCTTTTAAAGTGTCTTTGATGTTAGAAATACCTTACCATTTAAGTATGTGGTATGGGTGGTCCTTTTAAAGTGTTTATTTATATTAAAAGCAAAACTTTTGATTCATTTTATTCATATATAAAAATGATATTTCTACATTTTGTCTTTCGCTGAAGTGACAGGCAACTTATCGTTGCTATTTTTTGTCCGTTGTTAACCACAAAGCTACACGATCAATGGGCTACCTGTGCTGTGTCTACCACGAGTATCGCAAGTTCGGTTTTTAGCGGGGTGGGCCTTCAGACTTGCCGCTGAGCCACTGAGGAGCATCATTGCTATCATTGTCGTAACGTAATATTTTTTTTTATGGACTAAGCAGTTTGAAGGTTAATCTGCATATTTCTTTTTTTTTGTGCATGATGAGTGGAGGTGGTTGGGGGAGTAACAACTCTTTATAATGCTTAATTTAAGTGTATGGTTTTTCTTACGGTTGTGTGTTTAAAATTGAGATGTTAGCTTTTAAATTTTTGGCTCTAGTGATCATTTAAACATAAGTGATACAGAGTGAAATAAGTTAGAAATACTACGAACGAATTCCTGAGGTTCAGTAGCTGTTCATAAGGTGAAGCAATTTCATATTTGAGTGAAAAGCTTGTTAACCCAGAGCTTCAAACAAATTAATTTTTTTGCTGTTAACTGCAAGGATTTAGTTAATCCATTGAATTTGAATTTAGTTCCTAATGTCAATCAGTTGATATTTGTGCTCTAGAATATTGATGTGAATTCTGTTTTATTTGTGTGACGTGAATAATATAAAGATTGTTCCTCTTTACATTTGTGTTTTTTTTTGTGTATTTCATTATTTTCAGTTAATGTTTCCAAGTTCGAATATTATGGTTACAGATGTTGGCTGTTTTGTGACTTAAAAAAGCTTTAATTCCTAATAAGCATATCATGGGCTTAAATTATTCAAACTCGCACCAAAAGGCTAAAGGACATCACAAAGATAATAATGTTAAAACTAAACTATATCGAGTACTATATTGTGTTAAAACGATAGACATAAAAAATAGATTCGCTCAAATTTGTTAATTCTAAGAAATTATTAGGCTACAAGAAAAAAGCTTTTTTTGTGTGTTATTTTCTTGGAACAAGAGAGGACCGCCTGTTAATTTAATTAATTTCATTATATGTGAATTATGACACACACGAATTAGGAGTGTGATTAACTTTCAAAAGCTTTTATGTCCATTTTCTCGAGTTTTTCGCGTATAAACCGACTTAAAAATTTGTATTGATTATCGCTTGGGTAATTGTTGTAGTTGCTACATACAGATAAACATATTTTGTAGTTTTTTTTAAAGGTTTGTGAACCACCTAGAAACTAGTCGTCAAAAATACCATAGGATAGTTCAACAAAAGCTTTAACTCAAGGTGAAACTAAAGCAGATATTTTCAAATTTATATAATCCTTAAATTGGGATCTTTCTGGTTAGTGATTTTTGTACTTGAGTATTATTTAATTTATTTAAATGACTAACAGATGTACTAGTGTGATGCACGGTGAGATGTTTATGAAAGTTAACTAATCATATATACGATTCATTTATTCATTTAGCAGTTGTAGAATTATTGTTTTACCAGTTATTGTTTCTGTTTTTGTATCCCAGTAATGATCGAAAGTATATAGTATGTGTACCCCACGTAATAATAGAAGAAACTGGAAAACTCTCATCAGTGCCTCTGGTGGCTACCCTCACTGACTGATCTATATTTACCCATCAGTACCTCTAGTAGCTACCCTCACTGACTGATCTATATTTACCCATCAGTAAAATTAGATATCAAACCTTCATTTTTTTTATTATCCTAGCTTTTTTGTTTTCCATATCTAGTTTGCCTCAAATGAAATTTTGTCCTATTTTCCAAAGCCTGTTTTTATCTTTGGCTGCTCCATTAGGATAATGTCCAGAATAGTTAACAAAATTAGAACCCGTTTAATTAGACATAGAAATATTCAAGTTTTCTTTTAAACCCAGTGTTTATAGAATTTCCAAGCTCTTTCATCGTCAGAAGCTCATCTGTCTAGAAAACTAACGGCTTGATTAACAAATTCAAGCGATGTGTTTGTTAATCTGCATATGACACACATGAAACAATTATAATTTAATAGTTTTACGGAGTCTTCAAAAATCTGGGAAAAGACGCTGGTGATATCTTTGTTGTGTTATCGTGTAATATCCTGCTATAATTTGAGAGAAGTATGTTTGTTTGTTTGTTTGTCCTTTACCTCTTCCTAGGCTTTTGCATTTGGACTTGTCAAATATGGCTTAATGAACTAGAAATGATTCGGGATGTGTCGTGATGTGTTTTTTTCTTTTAAAGTGCACATATTTCATAGCTCCAGTGATGGATAAATATAGATCAGTCAGTGAGGGTAGCTACTAGAGGTACTGATGGGTAAATATAGATCAGTCAGTGAGGGTAGCTACTAGACAAATCTCATATAATAATCCACATGTTTAAATAATATCGAATTTGAAATTTCTGACAGGTAAGCATATTTATCACTTAGCAACAGGGCTTATAACATTGATGTACATAACAACGCCTTGATGCCAGCACTAACCAAAGTAGGCATTTTGGCACTGAATGCAGTGCTATGACAAACATATCTATCCTCCCCCAATGGCACAGCGGCAAGTCTGCGGACTTATGAGCTAGAAACCTGGTTTCGATACCCTTGGTGGGCACAGCACAAATAGCCCAACTTATACATAGAAGAAGTATCGTGGCTTACCGAAGAGGTGGAACACTATTACATTATTGTTTTATAAGTATCGTTTCTTCTATCCTTTAAACTATGCAAAGGGTGAACATGTGCAGGGTGGTCTTTTAGTTTAGCGTAGTTTGAGTTAGTTTAAGTATGTGCTTGTTTTCCCAAAACAAGGAAATAATAAGATGGGATCACTCTATGCTTAATATACTTTTCTACTGTCACATATATTTGCATCAGTGCTGAATACTTGTGAAATATACTTATTTGATTATATATATATATAATGGTATTAATAACTTTATGAACTAAAAATAATATAAGTGATATAAAAACAGTCTGAGCTTGTTAAGATAAAAAGAAAATATAGAAATAGCTTTAGCATCTATATTAATCTTCA
>NW_013676056.1:0-13021 GCF_000517525.1 Limulus polyphemus
ATGTATTGGTATTTAGTCATTATTATCTACTATATGGTACGGTTGACTGTTGGGTTATAAATACCAATACGTCGTTATTATCTACTATATGGTACGGTTGACTGTTGGGTTATAAATACCAATACATCGTTATTATCTACTATATGGTACGGTTGACTGTTGGGTTATAAATACCAATACATCGTTATTATCTACTCTATAGTACGGTTGACTGTTGGGTAAAATAATGTGGTAAGTTTTGTGGACCTATGTTCACAAAAGACACTTTTGCTATAAGTTTTGAGAAGATATCCAAAGACTAAATCATAGTAAGTTTACATGATTCGTCTTAGAAAAGACCTGGTTCTCGAGTATCTTTCCTGATGTCAGACATTATTTGATAAGTTCATTTTGGTAAGCTTTTCGTTTTAGCATATAATGCTATTAATGAAGGTGTCAACTCAGGGATAATCAATACCAATACGCCCAAGGGAAAAACATTCCAAGACTAAAGAGACCCAGGAGTGGACCTCCAATTACCCCAAATATGGTTAGGGCAGCCTGTAAAGGAGAAATAATGACATAAAAATATTTTAGAGTAAAAAACGTGTGATATTGACGTTTTTACAGCAGTTGTAATAATTCATATTTACGGTATGTAACATCTTATGCTGGCGATTTTTACGGTATGTAACATCTTATGCTGGCGATTTTTACGGTATGTAACATCTTATGCTGGATATTTTTACGGTATGTAACATCTTATGCTGGCGATTTTTACGGTATGTAACATCTTATGCTGGCGAAGCGCGGTATATAGATGTGTGGTTGCACAATAATAAGACTGGTAATAATTTAAAGATCTGTTCGGAGTTATTATAAATATTTTTTGTGAAGTATTGTCACACGAGCTAAGGACCTACATTTTTTACTGGTTATTTTACTACTCATAAGAATTGAGAGACACCCACTTGTGACAAACAGGTATTGCATCGGATATACTAACGTCTTAGTTACGAAAATATCTGTAAGAAACACATTGTCAATTAAAATAAATAGAAAACCCAATAACATTTAGTAACCACGTGGGGGAAACACGATTAAAATAAACTTACTTATTTGCTTCTAATGGCCAGACATTAAAATAGTTATGCGTCGTTACGTCTGGATATGCTCTATCTGACGACCGTGAATTTTGGCAATAGCCCTGCAACGTAGTTTCTGTTGCAGAAAGTTCCGTCGTAATGACATCATGTCCAAAGCAAAGCACTCCTTCATGCTTTCCATAATCCATCTAATGTATGAGGACGACGGTTGCCAACACCCGGTTTTAACCATTTTTGGATGGTCCTGGAGCCCTAAGCTGATCCATATTCATTCGTTTTCCAATACTTTTAAGTACAAGGGATATTCCCAACATTCTTATTCACTGCGACTTAATATCGACTGTGGTCGTTACGTGACTTGAATATCCAAAATTGTTTTAATGTATTGTACTCGACCCTCTGTAATATTAAACTATATATATATATTGTGTCGATTCCATCTTGAAACATAGAATAAAATAAGACATTTACTTAATAAAACAAACAAACAAAAACAACATTATGTTTTCTTAATATATGGGATTTCTTTCTTAAGAGCCCCCGATGGGCAAGCGGTAAGTTTACGGACTTACAATGTCAAGGTCCGAGATTCGATTCCTCCCAGTGCACGGTACTCATACAGTCCACTGAGTAATTTTGTGCTCCAACAAATTAAACCAAACTTTCTTAAAGTTAAGTTATATAAAGGCAATTAAACACAGCCTTTTTTATGAGCATCAGACAAAAAGCAAACCTGTTTGATATAATTATGAAACTTAGAGGCAACGATGACCCAGTGTTCTTCCCTAGCTACGAGGAGAATGATAATGCAATTAGTCACAGAAGTCAGCGTCAAAGAACTACATGCCAAATGCAGTGTTTTCAATGATCTCAAAGATGGATGGAATGTGCTAATCACGAGAGATTGATAAAGTTCTTGGACATGGAGAATATAAGCGCGGTCAATCATTGCCTTGTACCACCACCTCCAGTAGATTGAACAACATAAACAAACACACATATGGATTGCTCCATATTTTGCTATACTTTCATTACAGAGCAGAACAAAACATGACTCGTCAAACCACACCATTAATAATTCATCGTCCGCAACTTACTTTGGAATAATATAACAAGTCTTTCGTATGCTACAGTGTAAACAGTCAAATCTTGATAAATGATGAACATATTGGTCAACTAGGACAGATTCTGATACAGTTTTCTTTATTTCATCCACCAGCGACAGGCAGACACGGTTTTTCCAAATGATGCACGTATTCATCCCTTTTGTTTGCTGCTGTTGATAGATACCATTAAATAAACGTCTTGGAAGAACCGGTTAAAGAAACGGTATTTGTTAGCGATATTCCATCTAGACAAACGTCGCTTTTCAACAGCTGTAATGCACCATTTGTGCTGCTCGTGTTTGTTTGTTGTTAAACTCAAAGCTACACAAGGGGCTATCTGTTCTGTGCCCACCATGGGTATCGAAACATGGTTTTAGCGTTATAAGCCTTCTGACTTACTGCTGAGTCACTTGGGGGCATATCAGATGCAAAACAGGAAATAAAATGAATACCAAAGATACATGTTAGAATAATGAATCAGCTGAAATATCACCGATTGTTTGTTTTTTGTTTTTGAATTTCGCGCAAAGCTACACGAGGGCTATCTGCGCTAGCCGTCCCTAATTTAGCAGTGTAAGACTAGAGGGAAGGCAGCTAGTCATCAACACCAACCGCCAACTCTTGGGCTACTCTTTTACCAACGAATAGTGGGATTGACCGTCACATTATAACGCCCCCACGGCTGAAAGGGCGAGCATGTTTGGTGTGACGGGAATTCGAACCCGCGACCCTCTGATTGCGAGTCGAGCGCCCTAACCACCTGGCCATGCCGGGCCCAAATATCACCGAAGTAAAGAATATTATAATATTATTAACCAATAAAGAATTTACAGATCAAATTGTTTTAACATAACAAATATAAGTTCATAGGATTTAAAATAATATAGATAATGTGAAATCACTTTAGTAACAAGTGTTGAGTAGAAAAGTCCATGGGGGGGCACGTACAGAGTCCTGTCGAAGTATGTTTAGTAACAATTGTAACATTTTCCCATACTTCTGCATTTCTGAATTATATCCCTGTCAATGAAATTGTGTTGGGGATATTACTGAGATATGACTAAATACTGGGGATATTACTAAGATATGACTAAATACTGGGGATATTACTGAGATATTACTAAATATTGGGGGTATTACTGAGATATGACTAATTACTGGGGATATTACTGAGATATTACTAAATACTGGGGGTATTACTGAGATATTACTAAATACTGGATATATTACTGAGATATTACTAAATACTGGGGATATTACTGAGATATGACTAAATACTGGGGATATTACTGAGATATGACTAAATACTGGGGATATTAGTGAGATATTACTAAATACTGGGGATATTACTGAGATATTACTAAATACTGGGGATATTACTGAGATATGACTAAATACTGGGGATATTACTGAGATATGACTAAATACTGGGGATATTACTGAGAAAATGTAATTTGTTATACCTTTCAGCAGAAACAAACAACACCTAATGTCTTCACACGTTAGTTAATAAGAAAAGTAGCATGTTATGTCACTCGTTACATTTATTTATTTCAACCTTTTTTGTTGCGACTGTTCCATACTTTCTAGAAATTAATTTATTTAATGTATGTCAACCTGAATGCATAGTACGCACGCGCGCAATTAGCCAGATAAAAACAAAACTTGCGTGGTTTTCATTGGTTGGTTGCTACTAAGTGCACAACTATACAGTGGGCTATCGGTGCTCTGCCGACAACGGGTATCGAAAACCGATTTTTAGTGTGGTAAGCCTGTAAGACTTACGTCAGAGCCTCTAAGTGCTAAAAGATTCTATGAAAGTCCTTTTGTGGGCTGCTGTCTCTCTAAAACTGGTTTCGATAGTTACTAAAAGAAAATAATACTTGACACATCTTTTAAGGCCCGGCGTGGCCAGGTGGTTACGGCGCTTGACTCGCAATCTGCGGGTCACGAGTTCGAATCCCATCACCGAACGTACTTGCTCTTTCAGCCGTTGGGCCTTAATAATATAACAATGAATCCCACTTTTAACCGGCAAAAGAGTAGTCCAAGAGTTGGCGATGGTTAGTGACGAATAGCTGCCTTCTCTCTAGTCTTACTTGCACTGTTAAATTATGGACGGCTAGCGCAGATAGCCCTCGTGTGGCTGTGTTTAAAATTCAAAACAAACCACATCGTTTAGATATTTTATTTAAAAAGAAAATAGTACTAATGTAGGTGTACAATAGACAAAAAGTAACTGAACGAGCTCGATTATTTTAATTGTAGTAATATTATTTCTATTTAAAACCTGGCGCGTTGTAATACCATGTTACCGACAAAAGCAAAATTTTTACAGAAACCTTTCAATTAACGCGTTATCCCAACTCTGATTGTCGCTAGCTTTACTCGTTATTTTTTTACTGTAGGACACACCCGCACCAAACATATTAACCTTATTCGATGACGAGGAACCCACTTTGAGACTAACAATGGCTGGAGACGGCTTGAATGGGTAATGAAGAAAAACTTTAATATAACAGCAAATGTACAACGTTTCGACAAGGTTACTGATGATGACAAAACCTTGTCGAAACGTTGTACATTTGCTGTTATATTAAAGTTTTTCTTCATTACCCATTCAAGCTGTCTCCAGCCATTATATTAACCTTATATGTTTCATTATAGATGAAACAACAGAAGGTGTCAAAACGTAACAGTTGCTATTAAAAGTAGGCCTCAGGGTTTTTGTCGACTTACGCATACATGAAAATCGGTTATTGGGATTGGCTTGACTAATAACGTGGCACTATTTTACACGATACAACATATCATGCATTTATTATTACGTGGGAAAAATTATTATTCGTTGTCACATTTGATTTTTTCAATACAAATTAAACATCGAAAATGCTGAGTGTAAAACTTGCTTAATACCAACTGAAAAAAAAAGCGGACTTTTCACTCAAACTTTACATCACAGGCCAGTAATAAAGAAAATTTGGAATAAGGCCTAACAAGTTCAGTGATTCAGCTATTTTGTAGTCAACAGATGTGTAGAAAATTTCAAACGAACGCTAGTCATCGTGCATGCCTTCACAAACATCCGTGAATAGCAAATTCTGCGTGACCCCCTGTGAATTTATTATAGCGCTATGGACCCCTGTTTAGCGTGTTCCCGCACCGCCGAGTCTTCCCGGTCTGTGACCAGGTGGTTAGGGCGCTAGACTCGCAATCTGAGTGTCGCAGGTTCGAATCCTCGTCCCACCAAACATGCTCGCCCTTTCAGCCGTGGGGGCGTTGAATTACATTGAAAAGTATTTTGGGTATTAGTAAGAACTGATAACTGTATTAATATGCTCGTACAAAGGTCATATATATATATATAATATAAACTGTGTAGGCGTATACTTGGTACTTTTCTTTACAAATATGCCCCACCCCAGTGTCACAGTGAAACGTCTGCGGACATATAACGCTAGAAACTGTGTTTCGATACTCATGGTGGGCAGAATACAGATAGCCCATTGTGCTTCAGTACAAACAAACTTTACAAATACTGTATCATCACACACGCCTTTATTATAGCATGTGTATATCAATCTGAACGTGTTATGTTATACATTTTACTTTATTTATAACATGTATCGTATTTACATAAATACTCTATATTAACATATACACGTTATATAAGCGTTTAATTATTTATTTTACTTATTTTGGAGTGAATAATGTTTGTTTTTTCATGCCTAAAAACTTTATAGATTTAAAATGTTTCGAGCTAAGAGATTTGAACTTGTCGTAATTTTACGTTCTGAGTATTAAAAAAGAATTGTTAGGCTTAATCTTTACACCAAGATTCCGTTGTTCTGTGCGTCACCCGCTGTTATTCAAAAACGACATTGATACATTCGTCAGAGTGAAATAAAATAAACTAACTAACACTGTGTATTCTTAAATGATTTAGTTCTCAAAAAGTCGTCATATTGCGTGTTACAACAGAAAAATAAATCAGTTTATGACGTCATAAACAACTACTAGCTCACCTGCAAGACGTTTCCTAGCAACTGAGCCACGGCCACTAGGCCTATAGCTATCAATCCATAGACGACAGCTATGAGATAAATGTTTGTTATTAATAAAAGTAGTAATGATGATACATATTTAAACATTAATAATACCATCGTTTGTACAGAAATCTACGTTTCTTAAGATTATAGATTTTATTCTATAATATATATATCGCAAATACCAACTCATGAGGCACAAAATCTTTATGTAACATTTTCCATAACGTAGTTAAATACTATATTCAACTTTTTATTTTAAATTTTTAACACGGGTTTTCAGCTCCGTGTCTCCTGTATTTTTTTAATTTTTTGTTAAAAAGATATTTTGAATTATTATAATATACAACGTCATATCTACTGCACTATAGCTCAAGGTTCACATGTAAAATCAAACATATATATGTTTTACAATTTATTAGAATACATTCAGGTATATCATTACCAAGGATTTTAGTTATTCGTGTTGCCCATAACTCCGATATATCCTTCTTTATGTACGCCTTTACAACGTCTTCTAAGGTCACAGCGGCAAGCGAGTTGACCCCTGACGACACAGTGCTGTTGGTAAACGAAAGCCATATTTATAATAATTAAACCTAAATGTTTCTTAATTAATTTAAACGTGTTTTTACTGATGTTTGGAAGACGTGACCTTCGGCAAGTGTATCAATATTAATAATCATTTCAGGAAGATACAAACAAAAAATATTGTAAATTATGAAACTTTTCGTACCAAAGTGTATTCATTAAAACACTTAAAATAATAATTTGGTTCAGAACAATCCGTTAAAACACGCCTATTGAACTTTTACTATATATAACTATACGGCTGTTTCAATTATAACAAACTTTAATTTCTAACGTCTTACTCTCAAATAAATAATAATTAAATAATTTCAGATGTCTTTGTAAAATATATATATCTCAGTCATGACTCGGTACTAATTTTTTTTCACCCGCCCTATATATCAATGGCCTGTAAAGCATGTCACAGCCTCTACAGCACAATCTCAATGTAGGCCTACATGTCTCCCTTCTTTTTCATCAAAACATGGATGGTTATATTCCCAAGGTATGATAGTGTCTTAGCAAATTAAAACCATCGTTTTGGGATGGGCAGAATATTTCTTTAAAAAAAGTCGATAAATACATTTTTTAGGGGGGCTAAAAATTTTAAAACAGGGTTAAAATTATTAAAGTTATATCGTTTATTTTTGTTGACAACTCTCTGTGTCTTTTCAAGGTAATGAACTTAATTTTCCTGATAGCGTCGTATTTCTGACCTATTTTATTTAAACAATAATATCATGTTAATCTTTCAACATTGAGTTAATTTTTAAATTTAAATACATACATACAAAGTTTAATGGTTTTATAAGATGGCAATTTTAAACTTGGAGATTCGTTTAATCAACTGGGTGAATGATTCATTCAGGGGTTAATGAGATCAGAATCAGGGTGAATGAATACTATCAATTATACAACAAATTCAATAGCAAAAAAAGTCATTAGTTATTATTATTTATTCTAGTTATAGTTTGATATATATACATATTTTGTTATTGTATTTATTGTAGTTGTAATTTGACGTATATTTAAGTTATAATAAAGAATTTTCACATTTTAATTTAACACTTTTTGTCTTTTTTTTTCGAACTGGGGTGAGTAAGCTGTTGTAAAAGAACTTATTGGTTGAGAAACACTGGACAAGATCATAGTTGAATAGTTGATAGTATACGCACCTGAGGGCGCCACTAAAGATTCCTGACACAAATAAACCAGGAAGACCTGGTAAGAAGCCCAAAACATCCATCACGAACAGTGGAAATAACTGTAAGTGATTGAAAATAACTATAAGTGATTAAAATGGTATCCGATCCTAGAAGAAGTAATTAATAATCGAATTGTTAATTTTTAAATATAATTTCAAATCACAAATTTAACAATGCAGTATATATATATAAAAACGAGCATCTAACCTAGAACATAGGGACAAAATAACAAAGAAAAAACGAGCAACTATCCTAGAACACAGGGACAAAAAAAGGATACACTGTACTTAACAGGAAACAGGGTTTAAGACTAAGGATTTTTTTATATTCATTACCCATCTTTTTTAATATATTTCATAAAAAAAATCAAGTGAGATGAAAATAGTTTGTATTTTTTTTTAATTTTCAGTTTCTTATTTGTAACTGTTGAACTGAATATGAAATGATATAACTGTCTGTTTGTATTCCTCTGGACCATAAAATTAATTATTTTTTGTCTGTGTTGTAGGATAGTTGCTCATTATTCATTTTTTTTGTCCCTGTGTTATAGGATAGTTGCTCGTTTTTTGTCCCTATATTCTAGGATAGTTGCTCGTTTTTTGTCCCTGTGGTACTAGGACAGTTGCACGTTTTTTGTCCCTGTGTTCTAGGATAGTTGCTCGTTTTTTGTGCCTGTGTACTAAAATAGTTGCTCGTTTTTTCTTTGTTTTTTTTGTCCCTGTGTTCTAGGATAGTTGGTCGTTTTTTCTTTGTTTTTTGTCCCTATGTTCTAGGATAGTTGTTCGAAGTTTAGATACACTGTACTTAACAGGAAATACGAAGTTTTGTATTTCCTGTTAAGTACAGTGTATCTAAACTTTGTATTTCCTGTTAAGTACAGTGTATCTAAACTATGTATTTCCTGTTAAGTACAGTGTATCCAAACTTTGTATTTCCTGTTAAGTACAGTGTATCTAAACTTTGTATTCCCTGTTAAGTACAGTGTATCTAAACTTCGTATTTCCTGTTAAGTACAGTGTATCTAAACTTCGTATTTCCTGTTAAGTACAGTGTATCTAAACTTTGTATTTCCTGTTAAGTACAGTGTATCTAAACTTTGTA
This sequence comes from Limulus polyphemus, assembly GCF_000517525.1. NCBI lineage: Eukaryota > Metazoa > Arthropoda > Merostomata > Xiphosura > Limulidae > Limulus > Limulus polyphemus. The sequence continues at coordinate 9,114 of NW_013676056.1, forward strand.
TTTCCTGTTAAGTACAGTGTATCTAAAGTGTTTCGATACCCGTGGTGATCACATAAAAAAAGTCTCGCAGTGGCTGAACGGTAAGTCTCTGGATTTACGACGCTAAAATTCTGGTTTCGATACCTATGGTGGGCACAAAAACAAAACAAAACCAGTGGTTCAATGGTAAGTCGGAAGACTTACAACGCTAAAAACCGGGTTTCAATACCCGTGGTGGGCACAGCACAGATAACTCACTGTGTAGCTATGCGCTTAACAACAAGCAGACCGGTGTGTTTGTATAACTTGGGGGTTTTGGAAGATAACAATTTGAACGTTTTTGAGTTATTTGTGCACCAAATTGTTCGTGGGTTCGAGAGAAAGTGATCAAATTCCGAGACATTGGTTAATCTACTAGTTAAAACGAATTACAAATATTCTGGGTTGTTTTAAAAGAGAATAATCTGAAACCTTCGACATGTCTACCTGGTCAGAGGATAGCTTGAAATTTGTCCACGACAAAGGGTCACACGTGTGGTACTTTGCGTAGATGACCAGTCCAGCCAGGCACGAAATAGTTAGAAGAACCACTAATCCAGGAAGGTTCAACCAGAGAGCTCTAAAGAAATTTGAAAGGTTGGCCAGGTGAAATGAGAATAAATACCAAGTTAAAATTACTGACACCAAAATATAGACACGTGAGTTGTCATTAGTGAGTTTTACTATCATACAAGTTTTATCGTAATAATAATAAATCAGTAGGAAATATATTTTCGGGATATTTATTGCGGATCGACTTACGTTTGAGCGCCACGTAGTGTTGGGATTGACAAATACCGTTGCACCATAGCCTGGTTAACTCCGTATACAGCAACCCATGTAAAATACCCACCTATGGCAAGATTCCAAACAGTATGGCGGGTGGTAGGATTGGGGTCAAAGCTAGGAGAAATAGTTATAAGTCTTTACTTATAACCAATTATTAAAATCGATGCTAATATATCTTAAGAGAAACAAGAGGGTTATTGGAAGTGTACATTCTGTGTGTATGTTTGTTTTTTTCAGGTTTCCGGTTAAGAAAAACGAGAGGGTTGTATACTCTGTGTGTAGGGGTTGTACGATTTGCAGGTCAGATGTGACAAGAGAAAAAAAAAATATCTTCAGGTATTAAATCTAATGTAGAAAAGTTAATCAGAGCAAAGAAGGTTGTTTTTTATTAAATCTGAGGTAGAAAAGTTAATCAGAGCAAAGAACGTTGTTGTTTTTATTAAATCTAATGTAGAAAAGTTAATCAGAGCAAAGAACGTTGTTGTTTTTATTAACTCTAAGGTACAAAAGGAGCACATATAGATAAAGAATTCATATTTTATACTAAAGTCTAAAATACATGTAAAGAAACGTGTTTATTTTTAGAAACATTTTATTTGAAGGCAACACATAATGTTATGAAACATTCCACTTATGTACTCGTTAATTGGCCCTTACTTGAAAAACTCGATTCTCTGCCCCTGTACATTTGTTTGCCATACATTAGCCCAGCCGCCCTCGTCTTCGGCGCCTTTGAAGACCACCACAAACATGGATATGAACATCATGGTGACCTGGAAAAAATCTGTCCACACTACAGCCTTCATGCCTCCCTAGGATGAGCAAGTGGGGCGTAATAAGTCACTTTTCTTGAGGTAATTGGGGTTTAATAACTCACCTTTCTTGGAAGGATAGTGCATAAGTGGGACTTAATAAGTCACTTTTCTTGGAAGGATAATGGATAAGTGGGGTTTAATAAATCACTTTTCTTGGAAGGATAGTGGATAAGTGGGGTTTAATAAATCACTTTTCTTGGAAGGATATTGGGCAAGTGGGGTTTAATAAGTCACTTTTCTTGGATGGATAATGGATAAGTGGGGTTTAATAAGTCACTTTTCTCGAAGGATATTGGGTAAGTGGGGTTTAATAAATCACTTTTCTTGGAAGGATATTGGGTAAATGGGGTTTAAAAAGTCACTTTTCTTGGATGGATAATGGGTAAGTTGGGTTTAATAAGTCACTTTTCTTGGATGGATAATGGGTAAGTGGGGTTTAATAAATCACTTTGCTTGGATGGATAATGGGTAGTAAGTAGGGTTTAATAAATCACTTTTCTTGGATGAATAATGGGTAACTGGGGTTTAATAAGTCACTTTTCTTGGAAGGATAATGGGTAAAAATATAAAGTGTAAGCTCTTCCTTGAAAACACAATAGAACAACAACTGATCATAAGTTATAAGGTCTGCTTTGAAGGCAGAATTAACATACATTAACAAAACAAGACTTTAGAAACATTAACTCTGCTACAAATTTATCATAAGTAAACTTTAGATAAAAATCGGATAATATCTTATGACATATTTCGTTTTCGATAGCAAGGCCTGGTGGTTAGAGCGTTCGTCTCACAATTTGCGGGTCACGAGTTCGAATCCCGTCACCGAACGTACTTGCTCTTTCAGCCGTGGGGGCTTTATAATGTGCGGTCAATCCCACTTTTAATTGGTAAAAGAGTAGTACAAGAGTTGGGTGTGGTTGGTGTTGACTAGCTGCCTTCCCTCTAGTCTATCACTGCTAAATTAGGGGGACAGCTAACATGAATGACCCTCGTTTAGCTTTTCGAGAAATGAAAACAAACAAACAAACCAATGAACATGAAATATATAATGTGAAAAAATAGATATTTGAAAGTATTGGTGGTGAGAGGGGGGGGGGTTTCCGAATCACTTCCTTAAAGTAAAACTTACTGTAACGTATACTAACCAAGATGGCGTCTTATAGGTTTGTTTTACGATATTTATCAAATAATTTTGATTTTCTGAGGAAATTCCTGCGAGATTACAACTTACCACTGATGTGTAGAAAGTACAAACCAATCCAATGGACAGTACAGCAGCCCACACAGAGATCCCAGTCACTGCATGAACAAAAAAAAAAAACACATTTAAGACAGAAAAATGTATTTTAAAGAAAGAAAAACGGAATTAAACTTAAGTTAATTTTTAGAAAATCAAGGACGAAAAAACAAATCATGTAAAGTCAAACCAACGTGGACCAGGCGAGGCATAAGGGTTGGCACGAGATGTCGCAGAACGTGCAATGCACTTTCAGCTGTTGGTGTATTATAAGAGTGAAAGTCAATTCCGTTATTCGATTCAAAACTCCTATAGGGACAGTTGATGTTGACTAGCTGGCGTTCCTCATGTCATTAGTTATATATATTTGGGGACGGCTATATCTATGGCCTGGTCATTTAGCCCGTGAGTATCAAATCAGCCCGTCCATTCTTTAAAATGGGGACCCCCAACTTGAAGAGAAGTACAATTGTAGCCTCATGAGTCAATGAAGATTTTTGTTTTCAACCGAAAACACCTAATTTTTTCTTCCTTCTTCTAAAGATAAGGAAGAAATGTGTTCAATGTCCACATTGTGGATTTTAATATTCTAACAAAAATACAAATTCGTTTTAAAATCTTCAAAATATTTACACGTATCTTTTTATATTTTTTGTTAAATAATTACTATAAACTCCATCTAGCGGTTAAGAAAGAAACTGGTAACGTGGCGGAGGTGTAGCGCAGAATGTGAAGGTTTCCCTACGAATTTTCCCATCGGGACCCTATTTAGCGTGGGTCTCCTCGCAACGCGAAGTCTACGGGGGTAGTTGTTATTCCCCTGTAACGTGCGACGATTAACCCTATCAATATCATCTCTGTCATACTTCGATTGCAGTGTGCGACGATTAACCCTAACAATATCATCTCTGTCATAACTTCAATTGCAGTGTGCGACGATTAACCCTAACAATATCATCTCTGTCATAACTTCAATTGCAGTGTGCGACGATTAACCCTATCAATATCATCTCTGTCATAACTTCAATTGCAGTGTGCGACTATTAACC
>NW_013676056.1:13844-15748 GCF_000517525.1 Limulus polyphemus
GGGGAGCTATAGCCACGCCAAAATTTGCCTTAACTATTTCCAAAAGCGTGTCCAACACGTTCATAATCTACAAATATTTACGCCTAATGCCCCCCCCCCCTATATTCTGTTCGGCCCACCTGAGCTCCACCCACCTGGAAAAAGCTGACGTCAGAGTTGAAATAGATGTGTACATTTCCAAGCTTTCCCTGTGGCCAAAAGTTTCATGTTCATTAATTATTACGTTACTATAGCGACAACACAATATTCCTCAATGCCAGAAGGAGACCCTGATTATCTATTTATTTTGACTATCCCTAGTAGAGGCTTGGGTTCCTATAAACCTAAAATTTGGAGTTCGAATCCAGTGGGCGGGACAGCAGAGATAGCCCATTGTACAGTTTTGTACATAAAATTACACTAACCTTATCGGAGAGTGTCTGTTCGCGTCGGAAGTGGGATAAGAGGGGGGGGAGAGACTGAGCTTCTCCAATAGAATATTTACTGCGTTGCCTGGAGAAGATCCGTGAATAGATCTGATTCTGAGATCTTCAGTTTAAATACTTAGTGTATAGAAGATGGTTGAAACGATCATATTTTACTTCTCCTGCTACTGTTGATCGTGTATTTAGCACATTACGTTAATATAAAAATGGTTGATGCTCTGGGTGAACGAGCTTATTAATCCTCGAGGTGAAAAGCGGCGAATTTTCTTTGCTTTAATAAATATTTATCGATTTTTCAATAACCTTGTAAAAACTTATTATTTCGCGATTCAGCTCCTCTACTGTGTAGTTTCGTTGGTCTTTTTTTTTAGAAGTTTCTGGAAAGCATACACAGTCTTTCAAAAGCTAGTTTTTTAAGAATAGTTATTTGAGTTTTACAAGCCTGTCCGTGTTGTATTCGTTTCTATACGAAAAAATTTCTTAATTATACGTAGTAAACCTGGTTCTTCTCAAAACGACCTTACAACAATACTTTTATTAATATTGTTTGTTATGTCGTCATGGTAACTGGTGACCTTGGTACGTTTTGAAAACGAGCAGGTTCAGTTTTCTGGGTGTTTAAACCACGTAATGACAGCAATGGAATAGTAGGCGTGACAATTGTCAAGCGTTGGCATTACGTAGATGTACAACGTGGTTTGAAACCACATCTGTTTCCCCATTATAAAGTTATATTTTTTTAAAACTAGGTTTGTAAGTCAGGCATCTCCATACGGGTTTTATTTCAACATTACATGAATATATACATGGCATTAGAAAGTAGTTTTAATAAAATTTCACATTGGTATTGAATAAATAACCTTTTCATGGATGTTTACTGATCGTTGAAAATTCCTGATTTGGATCTACAGATCGCACGTGCCTGTATTTTCTAGACAATTGATTACAGAAAGAGACATTGGAGTTAACAGGATATTATTGTTTTACCCCCTCCATCCCCTTCGTTTTATCTATATTGTTACGTCTCTGTGTTCGTTTGTTAATTTTCCGCTCGCTTGACTCAGTTATCTGTCTGTCTGCAATTATATCTCCGCTTTATTTGCCGAGCTTATATACTAAAATAGAGGGCGCCTAGAAAAGACTAGAGTTGCCAGGAACAGTCACGATCCTTCTAGAAACTCATGACATGTTACCAGGGCCACGTGACTTCCGCTGTCGTAACAATATCTTTATCATTTTTCAATCCATGTTCGGTGGTGAAAAAAGGAACTAACAATATAACGTTTCCTTTCGATAGGACTATTCTTTGCATACTACATTTAATGCCAATATATGAGGTCGTCAAGAAATTAATGTCGCGTTTTAGAACACTTTCATTACCCCCCCCCAAAGAAAAACGTACATCATGTATAATAGTTAAACAAACTGCCTAAACGTCACGTTAGTGTGTAGCCTAATGTAATGTGTAAAGTTTAGTAT
>NW_013676056.1:16748-18833 GCF_000517525.1 Limulus polyphemus
CAATATATATATATTCTTATCTTTATATTTCAACCCTTTTTATTTGGTTCTCGGAAGGTAATTTGGGTTTTTCATTCAAGAGACCACTAACGTTATCAAACGTATATTAACGAAAACAGTGACTGGCTTGGCATGGCCCGACGATTAGGGTGATCGACTCGCAATGAACAGGTCGCAGATTCGAATCCCGTCACATACCATGCTCGCCCTTTCAGCCGTGGAGACGTTATAATGTGGCGGTCAATGACGATATTCGGTGATAAATAATAGCCCAAGAGTTGACGGCGGGTGGTTTGGACTAGCTGCTTTCCCTCTAGTCTGTCACCTCTAAACTAGGGATGGTTAGTGCAGGTAGACCTGCGTGTAATTTAATAAATAAAGTAATAAGTGTTTAATGTTTGTATTAATAGTAATAACAATGAGATGTCACTATTAAACAATACATGAAAGCTATTTAAACCTACCTTGAGAAAGTGCCAGAGCCGGAGCATATAACACAATCGCCATGTAGATGATCTGAAACCAATAACAACCACTGTGATCAAATCTGAAATGGTAAAAATCGGTTTCCGAAGAAAGTAGTTTAGCTGATATCGTGTTTTTTGTTGTTGTTTTTCACTTAGTCACTTTATGATTACAGATGTAAATTATAAAAAGTTGGTTATAAGGAATTTGTTCAATGAGTCGTTAGAGGTTTCAGTTTATTATCAATGAGTCGTTACAGGTTTCAGTTTATTATCATTGAGTCGTTAGAGGTTTCAGTTTATTATCAATGAGTCGTTACAGGTTTCAGTTTATTATCAATGAGTCGTTAAGGTTTCAGTTTATTATCAATGAGTCGTTGCAGGTTTCAGTTTATTATCATTGAGTCGTTACAGGTTTCAGTTTATTATCAATGAGTCGTTACTGATTTCAGTTTATTATCAATGAGTCGTTACAGGTTTCAGTTTATTATCAATGAGTCGTTACAGGTTTCAGTTTATTATCAATGAGTCGTTAGAGGTTTCAGTTTATTATCAATGAGTCGTTACAGGTTTCAGTTTATTATCGCAGAACTTTCGATTTCACAGATTAAAAAATCACTTTCTGGTTTCACTATCAATGACTTTGTCTTAGCCTAACATTTTTTTTACAAACAATATAGAACCAAAAGAACCTACCATTTGTATGGCAAACACAATAGAACCAAACCTACCATTTGTATGGCAAACACAATAGAACCAAAAGAACCTACCATTTGTATGGCAAACACAATAGAACCAAGTGTTCTGACCAACCGACTAAATCGTCGCTCCAGATACTGTAATAAAAAAAATCGAAACCAAATATTCTGGTGTATTACATGATTTTAAGGTGAACAAAATACAGTTAACTTTAACAGTTAGAATAAAAAACAAAGAACAAAATACAGTTAACTTTAACAGTTAGAATAACAAACAAAGAACAAAATACAGTTAATTTAACAGTTAGAATAACAAACAAAGAACAAAATACGGTTAACTTTAACAGTTATAATAACAAACAAAGAACAAAATACAGTTAGAATAAGAAACAAAGAACAAAATACAGTTAACTTTAACAATTAGAACTACAAAGATAATACAGTTAACTTTAACAATTAGAACTACAAATATAATATAATACAGTTAACTTTAACAATTAGAACTACAAAGATAATACAGTTAATTTTAACAATTAGAACTATAAACAAAGAATGTGATACATTCAAGGTTTTAGTCCTATTGACGCGCAAACATTTTGTTTGTATTCAGTAATTGACAAGTAACGTTTTTGTAGTGTTTGAAGTCTATATGATAGATTTACTAATATGATGACATCTTTGTTGTTTTATACAGACTGGAAATTTAAAGTATATATATGAAGAATCTGATCTAAATATTTGAGTTATGGTATGTACGCTTTTTTACAAGCTGATGAAGGATGATTATAATTACACTTGTCATAAGTCATTGGTGTTAGGCCTATTACATTTTTATACACTACATTCTATGTCTGGTCCTTTGGGGATTTTCAAGAATTATAAGAGTATATAATAATAATATTTCAACTACACTTCGTTTGTCA
>NW_013676057.1:0-7543 GCF_000517525.1 Limulus polyphemus
AAATAACCAAGAGTTGAAATGTTATCACTAAACACTAGTAGTTACAGAAATAACCAAGAGTTGAAATGTTATCACTAAACACTAGTAGTTACAGAAATAACCAAGAGTTGAAATGTTATCACTAAACACTAGTAGTTACAGAAATAACCAAGAGATGAAATGTTATCACTAAACACTAGTAGTTACAGAAATAACTAAGAGATGAAATGTTATCACTAAACAATAGTAGTTACAGAAATAACCAAGAGTTGAAATGTTATCACTAAACACTAGTAGTTACAGAAATAACTAAGAGATGAAATGTCATTATAGTTATGGAAATAACCACAAGATAAAAAGAGTATCAAAATGTTTTCCATGTGTCTCAAACAAGTGTAAGTAAACAACAGTACTATTGACTATGACTTACCATCCAAAAGATCTCTTATCTTGTCGAGATAAATTTCAAAGTAAGATACCTACAAAAATAAACACGACCAACTATTACACTGAAATTGCTCTAGAACAGGGAAATAAAAACTTGATCTCCTGAATTCTATACTTTCTATCATTTTACACATATTTACAAAATCCTATTTTTTTTTATGCTTAGAACCAGATACAACAGTTTATCAATCTTATGAGTTAAAAAAAGTTACCGAGGATCAATTTCTACAAAAAATGTCAAGTTATAATTTTTGTTATATTATATTTTTTAGAGCTATACACATACAAACACGTATTAAATAAAAATTAAAACATCTGTCCAAAAAGGTTTAGTATGGTGTGCAACTTCCATGAGCTGTCAAAAACAAAACAACTTAAAATTGAAAGGTAATGGAATGTTTCAACAAGAACGATATACAGTTTTGTTATTTAATCTATGTCACAAATTCAGAGTAAGAAAGCAGTATTGAAGTCTGATTCATTGAAAAAAAAGGTCTGGTAAGTATACAGGGCCAGGAAGATGGGACTGATAGCATCCTAGTGGTTTACAAATGAACCTGTAGCAGACTGATAGCATCCTAGTGCTTTACAAATGAGCCTGTAGCGAACTGATAGCATCATAGTGCTTTACAAATGAGCTTGTAGTGAACTGATAGCATCATAGTGCTTTACAAATGAGCTTGTAGTGAACTGATAGCATCATAGTGCTTTACAAATGAGCCTGTAGCGGACTGATAGCATCCTAGTGCTTTACAAATGAGCCTGTAGTGGACTGATAGCATCCTAGTGATTTACAAATGACCCTGTAGCAGACTGCTAGCATCATAGTGCTTTACAAATGAGCCTGTAGTGAACTGATAGCATCCTAGTGATTTACAAATGACCCTGTAGCAGACTGCTAGCATCATAGTGCTTTACAAATGAGCCTGTAGTGAACTGATAGCATCCTAGTGATTTACAAATGAGTTTTTAGCGAACTGATAGCATCATAGTGCTTTACAAATGAGCTTGTAGTGAACTGATAGCATCCTAGTGCTTTACAAATGAGCCTGTAGTGAACTGATAGCATCCTAGTGCTTTACAAATGAGCCTGTAGCAGACTGCTAGCATCATAGTGCTTTACAAATGAGCTTGTAGCAAACTGATAGCATCCTAGTGCTTTACAAATGAGTTTTTAGCGAACTGATAGCATCATAGTGCTTTACAAATGAGCTTGTAGTGAACTGACAGCATCCTAGTGCTTTACAAATGAGCTTGTAGCGAACTGATAGCATCATAGTGCTTTACAAATGAGCTTGTAGCAAACAGATTGCATCATAGTGCTTTACAAATGAGCTTGTAGCGAACTGATAGCATCCTAGTGCTTTAAAAATGAGCCTGTAGTGGACTGATAGCATCATAGTGCTTTACAAACGAGCCTGTAGTGGACTGATAGCATCATAGTGCTTTACAAATGAGCTTGTAGTGAACTGATAGCATCCTAGTGCTTTAAAAATGAGCTTGTACCGAACTGATAGTGTTTGCTACAGGCTCATTTGTAAAGCACTAGGATGCTATCAGTTCACTACAAGCTCATTTGTAAAGCACTAGGATAGGCTCATTTGTAAAGTACTAGGATGCTATCAGTAGCAAACTGATAGCATCCTTGTGCTTTACAAATGAGCCTGTAGTAACTGTTGCAGTATGGAGTAGAATATTACCATTCTGAAAAATGCTGCCAAGGAGTAACAGTGGTGTCTCATAGGTCAAATTTAGTCTCCTTAGTCATTTTTAGTCTTGTAGTGACTATGATGTCTCACAGGACAACTTAGTCTCCTAGGTCATTTTTATTCTTGTAGTGACTATGACGTCTCACGGGTCAAATTTAGTCTCCTAGGTCATTTTTATTCTTGTAGTGACTATGACGTCTCACGGGTCAAATTTAGTCTACTAGGTCATTTTTACTCTTGTAGTGACTATGACGTCTCAAGGGTCAAATTTAGTCTCCTAGGTCATTTTTACTCTTGTAGTGACTATGATGTCTCAAACAACAAATATAGTTTCTTAGGTCATTTTTGTTATGAATATCTGGTACTTGGTCTTTCAGCTTAATGACTGGAAAAACATTTAATGTTGATTGTTTGACATCTTTTTCATTTTTTCCCTATGTCCTCAGTTAATGGTGATGGCCCAACTGTTTCTACAAATATGTCTTTCTCAGAAATATATACAGTTTTTAAGTCTTACTTTTATATAAACACAAACATTATGCAGAAAATCAATACATCTGTATCACGATATAGAAAAGTTCTGAGCTTAGGTCACAGCTTTTTTCTGACACTGGCTAATGATATCCCATATTGAACTTTCAGCACATTTTAGTAACTGTTGTCTTCCTGTTTCATTCCACGATGTAATTCAACATGCACATTTTAGTAACTGTTGTCTTCCTGTTTCATTCCACGATGTAATTCAACATGCACATTTTAGTAACTGTTGTCTTCCTGTTTCAGATGACTCTCTCGTTACTAAGACTGGAAAGTGTTATTAACAATTAACTAGGATTTTTTTTATGACTCTCGTTACTAAGACTGGAAAGTGTTATTAACAATTAACTAGGATTTTGATGACTTTCTCGTTACTAGGACTGGAAAGTGTTATTAACAATTAACTAGGATTTTGATGACTCTCTCGTTACTAGGGGTTATGTTGGGGTTGAACAGAATGTAAAAAGTTCTGTTTCTTTGAACATCAGCCTTTTTTCTGCTCAATGAACATAAGAATCATGCTTAACCTCACATTGAACCGTCTACAATCTGTTTTAATACAGTATAGATGTTCTTCATGAGCAACAATTACAGAAAGCAGTAGTTGTAGAAAGACAAGTGAGTGAAACAAGAGGACAACAGTTACTAAAATGTGCATGTTGAATTACATCGTGGAATGAAACAGGAAGACAACAGTTACTAAAATGTGCATGTTGAATTACATCGTGGAAAAAAAATCCTAGTTAATTGTTAATAACACTTTCCAGTCTTAGTAACGAGAGAGTCATCAAAATCCTAGTTTATTGTTAATAACACTTTCCAGTCTTAGTAACGAGAGAATCATCAAAAATCCTAGTTAACTGTTAATAACACTTTCCAGTCTTAGTAACGAGAGAGTCATCAAAATCCTAGTTTATTGTTAATAACACTTTCCAGTCTTAGTAACGAGAGAGTCATCAAAAATCCTAGTTAATTGTTAATAACACTTTCCAGTCTTAGTAACGAGAGAGTCATCAAAATCCTAGTTAATTGTTAATAACACTTTCCAGTCTTAGTAACGAAAGAATCATCAAAAATCCTAGTTTATTGTTAAAAACACTTTCCAGTCTTAGTAACGAGAGTCATCAAAATCCTAGTTTATTGTTAATAACACTTTCCAGTCTTAGTAACGAGAGAGTCATCAAAAATCCTAGTTTCAAGATGATTTTTTAAACTAATGTTTAAACTCCCATCCATACTGTAATATAAAACACTGGGTAATAAAAAACTTCAAATACATTCTGGGATAAAACAGTAATTTATTCATTCTTATTTCATATAGTTACTCTAACCAATGTTATATCAATTATAATAAGACCGATTGATAATCTGGTCTACTAATTATATATATTACAGCACAGTGAGAATCAAATTGATAAACGTTCTTTCTGGATACATTTAGACACAATACAGTAAATGTATTATAATTGGTTATTGTAAAGAAGTAAAATGAGCATCACTCAAGTTAAAACTACCTTGATGTGAAACTCTACATTTTCATCCATCGAGTAGATATAATTAAATATGTCGTTAACAATACGTGGAATTATCCCTTGCCTGATTGAGTCGTCCAGCACACCCTGCAAAGTAAAAAAGGAATTAGGTTTTGAAGTGATGAACTAAATATGTATCTCAGAAGTCAAATATGCTTGTAAAAATATATATTCTTGAATTGGTGATTTAAAATTCTTCAACCAAGAATTCCTTTCACCTCAAATACTACCCTCACCTGATAGAAGGTGCAATTTAAAACTAGCTAAAACTGAAATATTTTTCAGGCCTAAAATAAATAAATTCTACATGGAATATGTTAACATGAATTTTATCCATCATAATTACCGTTCCTTCGGAGAGTTCGATGGAAAGATGACAAAGATTATGATTAATGCATTTTTTTTAATAATTAAATTTTCAACATAAATCAATTTTATTTAACATTAAAAATTTCCTAACTGGATCCATCCAATCAATTCTTACAATTTTCTATAATAATATGATTACGTATGAAAGATGACAAAGATTATGATTAATGCTTTTTTTTTAATAATTAAATTTTCAACATAAATCAATTTTATTTAACTTTAAAAATTTCCTAACTGGATCCATCCAATCAATTCTTACAATTTTCTATAATAATATGATTACGTAAAAACTTTCACGAAATATTAAATTAGATATTAAGTCAAATTTCATTATTCATTAACTCTAAGAATTTACATATATATATATTGGAAGTGATAAGATTTAAAAAAAAGTACATTACACAAAATTAATATGTATTTAAAACATGTAGGATCTAAAAGGTTGGAAAATCCCATTAAAAGCTATAAAACTAACGTATTACCAGGTAGACTTGTTGAGAATGTTAAGATTTAATATTTTTGTTTTCTTGATGCACATTACAGAAAATAATTACTTTTCAAGACATATCGTTATCAAAATCTTTAAAAAATAACTTAAAATAGAGCTTCTTTGTGTGAAAATCTGGTGCAGATATAACACTGCATTCATTCAATCTTTGTTTCAATTTTTTTGTGAATGGGCCTTATTTCACACACAAATAATAGGGTAGATTATTTTTATTAACCAACAATTGTGTGAATGGACCTTATTTGACACTGAAATAATAGGGTAGATTATTTTTTAACCAACAATTTGTATGAATGGGCCTTATTTCACACACAAGTAATAGGGTAGATTATCTTTATTGAACTACAATTTGTATGAATGGGCCTTATTTCACACACAAATAATAGGGTAGCTTATCTTTATTGAACTACAATTTGTATGAATGGGCCTTATTTCACACACAAATAATTAGGGTACATTATCTTTATTGAACTACAGTTTGATGAATAGATCTTATTTCACACACAAATAATTAGGGCAGATTATTTTTATTGAACTACAATTTGTGTGAATGGATCTTATTTCACACACAAATAATTAGGGTAGATTATTTTTATTGAACAACAGTTTGATGAATGGATCTTATTTCACACACAAATAATAGGGTAGATTATCTTTATTGAACTACAGTTTGATGAATGGATCTTATTTCACACACAAATAATTAGGGTAGATTATTTTTATTGAACTACAGTTTGATGAATGGATCTTATTTCACACACAAATAATTAGGGTAGATTGTTTTTATTAAACTACAATTAGAACAACTCCTGAATTATTCACTTTTATTAAAACAATATCAGTAAATTATCTTGTACTTCTAAGACTGCATCTACAAATACATTTTGTGCTAATATCAATTCTTTTTACAAAAATAAACAGAACTATCTAGAACTTTGTAATCTGGTATAAGACATGTTCCAACCTCAGTACTGCTTATATAAACAGCTCTGTTCCAAGCATGAACAAGAAGTTTTACCAAGTTAACATCTACAAACATGTGGGTCTGACTTACTTCCATCGTGTGTGTTTTTCCACTAGATGTCTGGCCATAGGCAAATATTGTTCCATTGTAGCCCATAAGGACATCTGTAGTACAGTTTAAATATCAAGAAAATTTATAATATGACTGCTTAATAATGATTAAAATATCTAGTGATGTTCTAGAGTACAGGCATCAATTTTCACCATTTCTAAAACTACTATTTGATGTCCCCCCCTCATTCCTACTTAATACTGTGTGTGAGAAAATAAAACACTTATTGAGAATATACTTATTCCTAACACGAGAGAATTTAAACCTTCTGGTGTTCATATAAAGAACAAAAAAAAGTCTATTGTCTATGTAACATTTTCTATTTAAACAAAAAGAACTTAAAATGAATTCCTAAGTCAACAATTAAAAGTAAAGTTGCAAAAACATTTGTCCTCACATTTTGTAAAGTGTTTTACTAACACTCATTAACAAAAGGTCACAGAAAAAATGTTTTAATTAGGCTAAGTCACATTTAAATAAACTCCTATAATATCCTATATAAAGTGTTTTAGTAACACTCATTAATAAAAGGTCGTAGAAAAAATAAAATATTTTATTAGACTAAATCACATTTAAATAAACTCCTATTTGTTGTTTCCCACCAGAGTTACATTTTAACAATGACGTCATATACAGATATTATCATCACCCACACACAATATTTATCTAGTCAGCTGGGCGGTCGCGTCTTGGGTGAATCAATACACACGTCACCACCGCTGGTATGGGTAGTTTTTCGCTGGCGCCAGCACTGTCTAGGATAGCACGTAGAGTGTACAATGGTAACACACACACACACTACTAAGGGATATCTAAACACTTCCCTGCATTGCAGCCACGACAAAGCAGCGAATACGTGGAAAATTCGCCACCCGAAGTCACCTGATTCCAAATACATTATTTATATATACGTGTACGTGTCTAAATATATTGTAGATAAAGATTCATAATTATCTAAACCCTTCTAACACACGTATGTATTTCTGGTATCCCATTTCGCAGGGAATTTGTAATTAATGCGTTATTTCAGCAGAGCTGAAATTTGTTACATTTTGTAATGACATTAACCATATAGCACGTGCCTCAATATAACCCTATACATTTAAGTTGTTTTATTAGCTAAACTAATACACCATATTTATATAAGTTATTAAATAAAGCCACAACATATGATTGAAATTATTTATGTATTGTAATTAACAGTATATTTTTATCTTTCATTTGTCAATGTCTACGTGTATAGAATAGTGTTCTACGAAACGTTTTGTCAGTGTCTATGTGTGTAGAATAGTGTTCTACGAAACGGTTTGTCAGTGTTTACGTGTATAGAATAGTGTTCTACGAAACGGTTTGTCAGTGTTTACGTGTATAGAATAGTGTTCTACGA
>NW_013676057.1:8535-10344 GCF_000517525.1 Limulus polyphemus
GCCAACTCTTGGGCTAGTCTTTTACCAACGAATAGTGGGATTGACCGTCACATTATAACGCCCTAACGGCTGAAAGGGCGAGCATGTTTGGTGGAACGGGGATTCGAACCCGTGACCCTCAGATTGCGAGTCGAGCGCCCTAACCACCTGGCCCTTTGTTTGTTTGTAGTTAAGCACAAGGCTACACAATGGACTATCCGTGTTGGGCCTTCCACAGGTATCGAATTCCGATTTTCAGCCTTACAAGCCCACAGACTTACTGCGAACTGAAATGACGCACAACATTTTCTCAATATAGAATGAATTATGAAATAAACTATTTAATAAACAGCATGCTAGGAGACTCGAAAGTGTACTAAGTAAATTTCAAACGAATAGTACATATTTCTAGGCCTTCAAAATTATAATTTCGAAATGAAAATAGGAACAATGTTGTTTACAACGTAAAGTCACATGTATGACTACAAAATAGATACTTTTTTTTCTTTACGTTCAAACGTAACACTTACGACGTACGAGTACTATCGCTGTGACACAAAACATAAGAGCTCAAAACCCACGAAATAGTGCATAAACGAATTTTAATTTTGCAGTAGACTCATTTTTTTTCTGAGAGTTCGGACGATTTTTGTGATGCAATTAATGATAACTCTAACCCTAAAAGTCATGCTAGCGTTACACTAACAAATACCGTGTAAATGAGTCAGAGGTAGGAGATATCCAATTGAATAACACAATACTTACCTTTAACAATAGCTTTAGCTGCTTCATTGTATACCTTTTCTTGGGTGGCGTTGGGTTTGAAAACTTTGTCATACAAATACACCTTATTCTGTCAGGAAAAAAAGAAGATACAATATTTCATTCTGAAAAAGTACTGACACTGTTTTTATCAGGCACCATTAATCAGTGCACTGAGTATCAGCTATTTAAGGGGGGGCTATATCAAAGTTCATAAACTGTTTGTACTGATGTTATTCTTTTTAAGACATATTTAACTGTGAGTAAAGTTTCGTCCAAAAACTGATCGTTTTCTTCTTAAATACTTACCAAATCTTATAAACTAACGATTCGTTTCGGAACGGTGATCTGCCCATTAAACAAGAAAATCACTTGTTATCCTACTGGTTGGATCAAGTAAGTAATCTATACAAAATATGTAGCCACGGATTTAGTGGACCTTTTAACATCGTAAAACAAGATTCTACTTGAATCTGAGAGAAATAACACTATGAGACCAGGCACTTCGTATGTTACTGTTGATTTATTAGCGCAAAGGTACACAATCTGCAATCTATCCACTGCAGAGAATCGAACCTCGGATTTTAGCGTTGTAAGTCCGTAAGCTTACCGCTGACCCAAGGAAGGACATTACATACGTATTAACGAAACTTGTTCAGTCACGTGAGAGTGTGTGTATGTATATATAAACTTAAACAACGTAAGAAGGATATGTATGTGTGTGTGTATGTATATATACACATAAACAATGTAAGAAGGATATGTATTGTGTATGTATATATAAACATAAACAACGTAAGAAGGATATGTATATGTATGTATATATAAACATAAACAACGTAAGAAGGATATGTATGTGTGTGTGTGTATACATACACTGAAACAACGTAAGAAAGGTATCATGTATGTGTGTGTGTGTATACATACACTGAAACAACCTAAGAAAGGTATCATGTATGTGTGTGTGTGTATACATACACTGAAACAACCTAAGAAAGGTATCATGTATGTGTGTGTATACATACACTGAAACAACCTAAGAAAGGTATCATGTATGTGTGTGTATAC
>NW_013676057.1:11061-15309 GCF_000517525.1 Limulus polyphemus
CTCGTGATTCATGACATGCGCACGTTTTACTGACATCACAATAGTACAAATTGCAACGTTAAGCGCTCCTTATGTGACGTCATTTTAGTCTTTACTGACTGACAACACACTACTGTATCGTGGTGCGGGTTGTTAAAATAGATGACTCCTCCAGACAGCCTTAACCCCCTTTCGGGGAAATAATATATATATATATAATAGTACTGTCTGTTATCTGTCCATGTAACTACTTCGTAGGCTATGGCTGGATCTTCACCAAATATGGTATGGAGGTTCATTGGGTCCATGCAGAGAAACGTCCAAACTTGCGGTTTCACATTTTGTATTTATCAGTTTCTATGGGCGTTTTTTACAATTACATATAAGGGAAGCAACTTTTCATGTCCTAAGATAACCTTTTCATTAACCATAAATTTATATAACTTCCATCCAGGGGACGGGTACTCCAGCTAGATTAATAAATAATTTATTAATCCTTACCTAAAAATTAAATTTTAAATGACTAAACGTAAAAATGATATCAATCTCATCCTAACAGTTATTCTCCATGAAAATCGATGATACAAATATCGCCTACACCACTAATACGTCTGATGTATCCCAGCCTACCCGATGATCCATAGTATTGGTCAAAAGGCCTCGTCGGCACTAGATACAGCAAATGTTGTGTGGTTATTCTCCGTTGCCGGGATTTGTAATAAATATGGAAACCATGAACAGGGGAACTTTCAAAGAAAATTTGTTGATGATCACGTTCTTTATTCGTATCACTGAACAAATTATTGTACATGATACGAAGTTCCTAAACACTGACAAGTTTCAGTACTTGCAGACATGCATATATTGCTAATAACATATAAAAAGAAGAAATATAACAAGTATTATTACGACATTGAAAAATTAATGATATTATTCCACAGACTATATAGGTCACTATACATCCGCTGCTAAGTGGTTTGGTATCGTAACAATTTCGAGCTTCAAAGTGCTCATTGTGTAATGACAGCAACTGACCAGTTGGAGAGGTCAGCCCTTTCACCATTTTTCGTATGATTTTCTTTACTTTTTCTGGCTCTTCCAACACTTACACAC
This sequence comes from Limulus polyphemus, assembly GCF_000517525.1. Lineage (NCBI taxonomy): Eukaryota > Metazoa > Arthropoda > Merostomata > Xiphosura > Limulidae > Limulus > Limulus polyphemus. The sequence continues at coordinate 12,154 of NW_013676057.1, forward strand.
AACTGGTGTTCTTAAAACAATTTTACATCACTGGATTCACAACACCACGTCTATATTTTACATCACTGAATTCACAACACCAAGTCTATATTTTACATCACTGAATTCACAACACCACGTCTATATTTTACATCACTGGATTCACAACACCAAGTCTATATTTTACATCACTGGATTCACAACACCAAGTCTATATTTTACATCACTGGATTCACAACACCAAGTCTATATTTTACATCACTGGATTCACAACACCAAGTCTATATTTTACATCACTGGATTCACAACCCCAAGTCTATATTTTACATCACTGGATTCACAACCCCAAGTCTATATTTTACATCACTGGATTCACAACACCACGTCTATATTTTACATCACTGGATTCACAACACCCCAGTGATGTAAAATATAGACGTGGTGTTGTGAATCCAGTGATGTAAAATATAGACTTGGTGTTGTGAATCCAGTGATGTAAAATATAGACTTGGTGTTGTGAATCCAGTGATGTAAAATATAGACGTTATGACTGTTTCTGATGGCTACCATGACAAACAATCTCTGGTTACCCATGTTCTCGATAGATGGAATCCGATACAGGTAAACAACAGGAAGGACCTCCATTTCTTTGTTGAATTCTCCTGCTAGACATGTGTGACCAGCTTGTGCGTAGCCAAAAATACACTTTCCGGTTTGGATTAATTTTGGTAGATACAATTTAAACATTAAAATAACAAGTAACTCAAAACATCTTGAGAATTGAATACTGAAACAAAATTAATTATTACAACAATTGTTATGGCGTGAACGCCTTTTTCAATCTGGCATTAAAGCATTAGTATCAGGCTTATTATATTTTTAACCCTACATTCCTTGTTATGGTCTTTTCACGAAGAAGAAAAGTGTACAGCAATAGTATTTCAACTATACTATGTCCCCCCCCCCCGTATTCATTTGCCGACGACGCGTTTCGCTCAATCCAGAGCTCTTCAGGCCAGGTGGGATACAATATACATAGTAACACTGTTTATATAAGCCATTTGATACAACAGTTGTTATGAAATGGCTATTCTAAGCTCGATACTATTGTATTCTATTATTATTGTTCATGTCAAGTCCCCAAGGGACTGAATAAGAAATTTAGTGTTCAAAATATAACGGATCTAATACTGATGTCTTGTGACAAATGTAATAAAAACTAATTAAATTTTGAAAATGTGAGAACCTGATCCCTCGTCTTTACAAGTAAACAGAACAACTATGTACTTAACAGGGACAATGGTAGGAACCCTAATCGGGGACAAGGGTAGGAACTCCTAACTGGAGACATTGGTAGGAACCCTAATCGGATACAAGGGTAGGAACTCCTAACTGGAGACATTGGTAGGAGCCCTAATCGGATACAAGGGTAGGAACTCCTAACTGGAGACATTGGTAGGAACCCTAATCGGATGCAAGGGTAGGAACTCCTAACTGGAGACATTGGTAGGAACCCTAATCGGATACAAGGGTAGGAACTCCTAACTGGAGACATTGGTAGGAACCCTAATCGGAAACAAGGGTAGGAACTCCTAACTGGAGACAATGGTAGGATCCCTAATCGGATACAAGGGTAGGAACTCCTAACTGGAGACATTGGTAGGAACCCTAATCGGATACAAGGGTCTACTTAATCTTTAAATAGAATTATTGTACAGGGCTATACTTGTTAATCTCAGAATGTAAACACCAGGGCTACAGTTGTTAACCTCAGGATCTAAACATCCCATTGTAAACTTTAATGTTAACTAATTGTCATTTATTTATACACTAACTAATCGTCATTTATTTTCATCAGAAATTACATAGAGAAACGACTAGATAATGTGTTAAACGAACGAGAGTTATGTCTGAATGTTAATCTGCACGTGGACAATCAAATCTACTGTTAGTGTAGAACGTATATCTTCAATATAATAATAATACTCCAGAATTATCAATTACACACACACACACTATATTAAATAAACAGAGAAGAAATAACGAATCAAAGATTAAAAAAAAGCACGCCAATATTCAACCATACTTTACGTATACATACACACGTATATCACAAGTATAAGACAAACTGCAAATCCTAAGATATTTCAACTGGACTTGTCCCCAGGCCTCCCTTCTGAAAGTGTTACTTTTATTGCTTTTGTTTTTTTTGTAGATATTCGGTAACTATTACAACAACTTGTTTGCGCAACTACGTCATAAAGGAATAACAATATCACAAAATACGTCAATATTAAAACGACGCCACAAATGGAAGAACTACGCGTTTATGTACACGGCGAGTTGTTTAATAAGGGAAAAAAAATCCTTGAACGTGTATAACAAAAGAGCTGGTTGCCTAAGAACACAACCTGCTTTTAACTCGGTAAACTACTCGACTCGATGTCGCCTGTCGGTGTTAGGGGCGTGGCAATATTGAACTGTACAGGTGCCCTATGTGGCTGGAACAACGTTGTAAACCACTATCTTCAGATCGATATCCTACAAAATTAAGTTCTGTTTGTTTCGGATATTCGCACAATGCCACGCAAGGGCTAGCCGTGCCCTAACTTTGAACTGATAGGCTAGAGAGAAGGCAGATAGCCAACAGTTCCTACCGCCAACTCTTGAGCTACTTTAATGAAGTAGCTAGATTTGACTGCCATTCTTATAACACATCTTAGGCCCAAAAGTGCGGAGCGCAATTTTGTGGTAAAGAGAGGTGAGCAATGGACCCTCAGATAATCGCCCAGGATATCATAACGTTTTGGGACAACATGGGACCCACTGGTCCATCTCGGCTATTCCATCCTCTAAACTAAACTATTAATAAATATATTTAAAAAAAATCTTAAAGTCAGCCCTTATTATTCATATACTTAAAAAGTTTTTTCTCAAACTCACTTAAATTTACTGCCTCCTCAACATCCGAAGGTAATCCATTCCAAAGGCAAACCACCCTGTTAAAAAAAAAAACTGTCTTAGCTGAAGATGACTACTACCTTGCCAAAATTTATATTTGTATCCCCTAGTGTTACTATTCTCACCGTTAAATATGATTAAAAGATGATGCATCAACACTATCAATTCCCTTTACAATCTTAAACACCTCAATCAAATCCCTCCTAACTCTTCTTT
>NW_013676057.1:15369-18770 GCF_000517525.1 Limulus polyphemus
GATCCATCTCGGCTGTCCCGTCCTCTAAACTAAACTGAAACTATAAATAAATAAATTTAAAAAAATATATTAAAGCAAGCCCTTATCATTCTTACACCTATTAAGCGTTCTCTTAAACTCCTTTAAATTTACTACCTCCACAACATCCGTAGGCAACCCATTCCAAAGGCCAAACACTCAGTTAGAAAAATAAAACTTAGCTGAAGATGACTCCTACCTTGCCAAAATTTATATCTGTGTCCCCTAGTCCTACTATTCTCGTCGTTAAGTATGTCAAAAGATTATGCATCAACATTGTCTGTTCCCTGTACAATCTTAAACACCTCAATCAGATCCCCTCTAACTCTTCTTTTTTTAGAAGAAAACAATTTGAGAGATTTCAACCTCTCTTCGTATGACAACCCCTCCATTACAGGCACAATTCTAGTAACCCTTTTTTGAACCCTTTCCAAACAATTCAATGTCTTTCCTATGGTAACGAGCCCAAGAATGAACATAACATTCCACGTGTGGGCTAACTAGTGACCTGCACATTAAAATTATAACCTATTTAGACTAGTATTCAATATTTCTGTAGATACAACCTAAAATCCTATTTGTCCTAACACTAGCAACAGCACACTGCTTGGATGACTTAAGAGACTGATCAAATCTCTAGGCCACACCTGGCCATTAACGTTAAACATTTTTTTTTGTTTAGTTGCACACGTTACTGAAATGTTTCTTTAAACTATAACTGATATGTATTTGTATGAATGCGTTTAAAAATACTCACAATAAACAATCTACAGAGAGCCGCGTGCAGGTTTATAGTGTTTGTTTGTAATTAAGCACAAAGCTACACAATGGGCTATCTGTGCTCTGCTCATCACGGGTATCAAAACCCGGATTCTAGCGTTGTAAGTCCGCAGACATTCCACTGGGGGGCAGGTGTATAGTAGAATCCAAATACCGACCGAAAACCTCGAACTCTTTCAGAGAACAGTCTCTTCTTCATCAGGAAACTCTGGTGTGAAACCAATTTTCGAAAAAGTTCTGTCTTTTGTGTCGTTTCTGAATTTTTACCATTTCTATCTGGTAATCCATAATGTTATTTTACATAAGAATATTGAATACTTTATCAACAAACATACTGGTTCATAATTTTTAATAAAGATGCAATCCAATCTTCCCACAATGTGATCATTACTTACAAATTATTATGCACAAACTTCACCTGTAGTGAAACATTTGGACATCAACATGAACTAAGTTAAAAATACATACTAAACCTTTTACCACTCTCGTATCATAATTGTTTTATGATCGATATTAAGAAACCGAGTTCTCATACTGTCATATAATGTACAAATTATAATCATATAAATGTTGTGTAAGAAGAAAGCGGGAAGAGGAACACGATACGGCCCACTGTCACCACGTGAAGGAGCAATGACAGAGAAGTTAAATTATATTATTCGTATTGATTGATCTAAAACAAAACGTTCAAATTTAACACCTATTTTTAATCGAGAAAAAAAATATACATGTAGAAATAAACACTTAGACGTAAAATTATGTCACCGCGACCAATTTAGTGAGAAAGTTGATGAAATATTACAGAACCGAAAGATACTTTGATAAAAAAGCGAGTTTACACTTTATTGATATGTTCCACCGTGTTTTGATTGGAGGTGAACGTTTAACCCGTCATCAGGGTCGAAAGTTAACTCCAATAAAAACTGGATGCCACGTGTCATCGTGATGTAAAAATCAAGTACTTGCTCTTATTTTGTTTATCACCCACGTTAAATAATGATAACTATTCAACCTTAGAGATGACGTAAGGTGGCCACAAGGTTCTGTCACGTGAAATTAAAGGTGGATTGTTTGCTTGTTATGAATTTCGCGATAAGCTACACGAGGGCTATCTGCGCTAGCCGTCCCTAATTTAGCAGTGCAAGACAAGAGGGAAGGCAGCTAGTCATCACCACCCACCGCCAATTCTTGGGCTACTCTTTTACTAACGAATAGTGAGATTGACCGTCACTTATAACGCCCCCACGGCTGAAAGGGCGAGCATGTTTGGCGTGACGGGGATTCGAACCCGCAGATTGCGAGTCGAGCACCCTAACCACCTTGCCATGCCGGGCCCTAAAGGTGGAAGATGACTTGAAACACCTAACTTTAAATCGTATTGACTCCTAAGATTAAGAGAAACTGAAGAAACAACAATCAACTGTAACTTGTGTATCGCTTCAACTACTATTTTCAAAAATGCTTCACTTAAAGTGCTATTAGATCGACTCTCTGCATCCTGTACGACTATACAGTGAACATATACTTCACAATGACGGTAATTCATTCACAAGTTACAATTACACGGGAAACTTTCTACAGAACTGAAATCCGATAACAAGAGTTTTACAGCTACACCTCTAACCACTAACCTTCTTCCTCTCTTACTACTTCGTTTTTTGTTTTTTCTTACTTTATGTGACAATTGTTAACTGCAAGAAATACACATATACATATTTCTCTCAGAAATTATCACATCAAAAACTCGAATTCCATTCTGGAGCCTAAACTTCACACGGCTGTCATAGACGGATTATTTTATTCTAGTTATTTATACTGTGGCTACCACGTGGTTGACACTGTACCGTGTCTTTTTGTTTGTCAGCTCAGTAACTTCAGAAAGGTTTGTGTTAGGGCAATCAAACTTGATATACAACGTTTATATAACCTACAAGTTGAATAATTTAGATATCAAAAATGAAAGGTTAAAATCTGCATATCTTGGCACAGAAATTAACCTTGGTAAATCTGTCTTGGATAGTTTTTTTTAATATTATTATTCCATGAAGATCAAGGTCCTGCATAAGTTTCCTGGAATAAAATAAAACACGGTTCGTTTGTTTTTTTATTCCGATATTCCCGCAAAGCTACTCAATAGTTATCTGCACTAGTCGTATCTATATATGAAATAATAGGCCAGAGAAAAGGCAGCTAGTCAACAGCACCCACCGCCAACTCTTCTCTCGCTGAATAGTGGGAATGACCATCACCCTTATAACACATACGTTTTTTCTTTCTTTTTTTTCGGTAAAGGGACACTAATATGGGGCGCTAACCAATAGGCCACGCTCTGCCCGAGACAACACGAGATCCTTGTAAACACAAGCTGATCGTTGTTTTCCTTTCATGTTCTGGTGTCGTGGCAGGTTAACTCTCCTCCTTGTAAACACAAGCTGATCGTTGTTTTCCCTTCATGTTCTGGTGTCGTAGCAGGTTAACTCTCCTCCTTGTAAACACAAGCTGATCGTTGTTTCCCCTTCATGTTCTGGTGTCGTAGCAGGTTAACTCTCCTCCTTGTAAACACAAGTTGATCGTTGTTTTCCATTCATGTTCTGGTGTCGTGG
>NW_013676058.1:0-8326 GCF_000517525.1 Limulus polyphemus
ACCCATTTAAGCCGTCTCCAGCCATTATTAATCAGGGTTTATGTTTGCAGGTCTTTTAAGTTTCAAAATTAAATATATAGGAAAGTTTTACGCTTTAGTTCATCTCCCTTTGCTCTGAAGGAGCTCCTGAGTAATTGATATTGTAAAAACATTGTTCATTTCACTTTGTTTTGCTTTAGTGTTTCGTTTTCAAAAAGAATTTGTAGTGGACAACGTCATTCTGTTGTATTCAAACAAAATGTAATTTAGAGTAATGTAAACTTTACTAATGTTACGCGGAAATATTTCCATAAAAATTCGAAAAAATTATATTGTAATAAAGTAAAATTATGAAATTTACAACAATTTATAAATATTCGTGTTTTTAATTACTTATTACTTGTTATTAATGTAACTCACATTCGCAGATTTGTTTATCTGAAACTGTTTTAACTAACAATCATTTTTAGTTTACGCTTGGTGTATGTTCTGAGAATATTATTGTATAGACATTTGCTTTATTTTTAGTTGCCCAAATAATAATGAAAATATAAACTTCAATACATGAAATCGGGTAACATAAGATTTTTTTTTGTAATCGATTTTCTAAAACCAGTAATTACTAAGTTCTAAAAAAGTATTAGCCTTTTACTAGTGGCAAGAAAGGGACCAAATATATTTATCTAAATATGTAAATTTCGTAGGAATTATCTTTATCTACATTTAAACTTTCATGGGCAAAAAATAATAATACTATTTTTTTATTAGCACACTGAAATAGTTTAATTACCTTAACTGTATTTCGTGATATTTTATTTTTAATATCTTGTGATGTGTTTGCATAGAAATAACAAAACAAACTCTGTACAGAATAGTCATCTTGATACGCGGTCGGGATATTATTTCCACTTGTGTTACTAGACTTCTGTAAGCTATAATATTTTATTGATATTCAAACAAAAACGTGACTTACAAAAAAAAAACGCACTTTGTGATCTGGCTTCCAGTTAAAAAATTGCACTTCCTACACCAAAAAAATATGTTTCTGCAGTGTAATCTCTTGGTAATTCTTTGACTTCATAACGTCCGTCCAAAGGAAATTCTTCATGGATCATGAGCTTCACCTGAAGTTGTTTAAGTTATAATATAATATTCACTTTTGCTTAATAATTTTAAATTATAATTTGTACTTCTGATTATGTAAGAATCGTACCTACATTTGATAAACGTTTGCATTTATAAATATGTATAGACTTATACATTCCTGTATTTTTAAATCAAAAGCTTTTGTATAAAGTTTGTAACTACACAAGCATTTTCAACTTAAGCTGAAAAATCCATTGTTGATTATTCATAAACAAGACTTCGGGTATATCAAACGTTGCCGATCTGAAATGTCTCTGTCTTCCCGTTGATATGTTTGGTTATATGACCACCAACCTGGCCTTATGGGGTTATTTGTCCAACAGTCACGTGAGAATACAGAAACGTCTCAAACTAATTCATGATGACGAGGAATCCACTTGAAGTAAATTTATATGTATATAGTAGAGACGGCTTATATAAGAATAGAAAACTTTCATTTGAAAAACACAAACAAATAACAATGTTTCAACCTCCTTAGGTCTTCTTCTTCTTCATCGGGATTCGGTCCATGTTTTGGATCAGGGTGGGAATCAGGTTGAAAATGAGATTTAAAAGAATGGTCGTTATTGATCACGTATCGTGGAAACGATAATAATGATAGGTGTAATATTATAGGGGGCGTTGTAAATATTTAATCTATTATATGGTAGTTAACATTGATGAATAATTAGTACAGATATAAAACTTTTTTTTTTGGTACTGGTTCAAATTGGGTTTAAGTTCTTGTATTAGAAGAGCGTCTTTAATTTTTCGTTTTTTTATTTTGTTTTTTTTACTTAATACGTTAGTGTTTTCTATGGCTATACTGTGATTGTTTGAGATACAATGCACAAAAACATGGGATGGTGATTTTGTGTGTTTATTGAATCTGGTTTCCATTTTTCGGTTGTTTCTCCTATATAGAAATCATGGCAGTTGTTGTATTGTATTTTATATATAACGTTAGTATTATGATTGTCGGAGTAGTTTCTACACAGTATAGATGTTAATTTTGTACCTAGTTTTTGAACGAATTTAGTGTTTACTGGAATGTTATTCTGGTTATGAGTTTTTCGAAATGTTATTTTGTTGCTGATATCTGGATTGTACGGTATGCATCAACGTGGCGTTTTGCTGTAGTTGGTTCATTGTCTTTTGGATTATGGGTTGGCTGCCCATTGTGTTGTTGGTTGTGGTTTCTGTGAATAATTCTTTTGACAGTTTTTGTGGGATATTTATTCACGTTGATAAAGTTCTGTTTTAGTTGAGTGACTTCTTCGTTAGGTTGTCAGGTGAGCAAAGTCTTGTGGCTGTGTTTATTAGGTTTTCTAGTACGTTGAGTTTTTATTTTATTTCATATGCCGAGTTGCTGGGAATATACAATCCAGTATGGGTGATTTTTCTCTGGATATTTGTTTCAAACTATGTATTTGTTCTTGTGATATTGATGTTTAGAAATGCTAGTTGTTGATCTTTTTCGTATTCACTGGTGAACTTAATATTTGGGTGTATGGAGTTAATTTGTTTGAAAAACAACATGCGTGTTCTATAGATGTGAATTCTGTACTAATTATTCATTAATGTTAATTACCATATAATAGTTAAATATTTACAACGCCCCCTATAATCTTACACCTATCATTACTGTCGTCTCCTCGACTCGTGATCAGTAACGGTCACTATTTCAAATCTCATTCTCAACCTGATGATGACCTAAGGAGGTCGAAACGTTATTTGTTTTTTGCTTTTCAAATAAAAGTTTTCTATACCCATATCAGCCGTCTTTACTTTAAATATGTCTCAAACTAATTATTCCTGCTTGTGGTTAGTCAGCTATCAGGGATGACGTTGCTTTCAAGTCAGATTTGGTAACTTGTAATCATTCCTCACCCGAAGAGGTTATGGTATCATTGTATAGGTCATTGATTAGGCCATATTTGGTGTATTATGTTCAGTCGTGGGCTCCTTACCTCACAAAGGACATAGAAGTGTTGGAAATGGTTCAGAGAAGGCCTACTAGGATGATGCCTGGGATGGAAATGTTATTACATGACGACAGTTTAAGATCTTTGAACTTATTTTCTCATGAACAAAAAAGAGTTAGATTGGATCTGATTGACGCGTTTAAGATTGTTGATATTATATATATAATGGTGAGAATAATTGCCTTCGAATATTGTTGATGCAGTTAATTTAAAGAAGTTTAAGGGAAAGCTTGATAAATATTTGAATATTAAGGGCCAGCTTAGAGACGTTTATTTTAAGGTTTTAGTTTAGTTTAGTGGATAGGACGGTCTACGTGGACGGTCCTTTGTTGTTCTTTAATATTATGTTAAGATGAAAGAGAGATATGTAGAGAAATGATGCTTCCATAAAAAAGTAAAATAAGATTATCTCTTATAAGTCAAATACAATATTCAAAAATCTTAAACAACATTTAATTTGCAAGATGTTCATACACTTATATAAAAGTATTTACAGAGACATATTTTAGCTGAAAATGTTATCAATCTACTTGAATAAATCTGATGTTCAGAACCAAAACATGGTTATTCATAAAACTTAGACTTCTCCTGGTTGCTCACACACAAGATAGTTCATAATAAAAGCATTTAAATGATAAATAAATAAATCTGTAAAATGTAATTACGTCACAGAAAATAAAGCTCAAATCTATTTTCATACTTAATTTGTCTGGAAGTCGAATATTAATTAGTCGAATTTAGTATTATTACCTAAGCTATAAAGGCCTATGTGACAGAATAAAAGGAACTACAGAGGGTTGAGTATTTTATATTAAAACCACTTTAAACATGCAAATCATCAAGTTACGTGACCACCACGGCCGTTATAAAGTCGTGATGGAACTTCATGTACCAGAACTACATTTTGGCATCGTTTAACAGTTCGTAGGTATTGTGATGTTACCAAAAAGTGATCGCTTTATGAAAAAGTATGTAACAACTTTTTTCGAAGCAAAATATTCGTATACTCAGGTAATGAATATGTGTTCGGATCGGGGATTTAGAATTTCAAGACGGTAATATCCATTGTACTTAATGGAGCTGTTTTGAATTTCGTGCAAAGCTACACGAGGACTATCTGTGCTAGCCGTCCCTAATTTAGCAGTGAAAGACTAGAAGGATGGCAGCTAGTCATCACCACCCACCGCCGTTTCTTGGGCTCCTCTTTTACCAAGGAATAGTGGAATTTATCGTTACATTATAACGCCCCACGGCTGACAGGGCGAGCATGTCTGGTGGGAAGGGGTTTCGAACCCGCGACCCGCAGATTGTGAACCGATCGCCCTAACCGCCTGGCCATGCCAGGCTCCCATCCAGAAAGAGACCTACAATAAATCGTACATTACTGTAGTAAATAATGTGAGTCGTCTTGTAACAGGTTAGAATCCACGAATAGAAAGTTCAGTAGCAAAAGTCATGCATGTATTCTAGATAGCAGTACACAGCATAATCAAGAAGAATATCTATCTGGAGAGCAACATAGTTTGTTTCCACAGCATATCTGTTCAACCGTTGCTCATCTTAAGCAGTTGGAGAATGAAACGGCTAGTCATTCTATTCCAAAAATATATACTGGATTTCTTTGCGATCGGACTATTGATAAGAGCACGAGGATGGAGTATGGAAAGCAATCAGGGAGAGATGATGTGGTTTGAACGAGACAACCACATCATAAGAGTATTTTAATAGGGAAGTATGTTGCACGGTTATTGTCAAGATCTACGGTCGTCAAATAAAGCATAATTGAACGTGACGATATGGACTGTAAAAATATTGTGAGGCTCCAAAATCCTTTTTATATAACGTACTCAATCTCTGTAGTTTATTTCAAACCAGTCCATTCTGAATCAGCTTGATGTATATTAAAAGAAGTTTTTAATAAGTATTTTAGTCTATTGATTTCAAAGTAGAGAGAGAGGAAATCCTCAATAGTCGCGGCACTTGAAATTCTTTTAGTCAGGATTAAAATTAATTAATGTATGAGACTTTTTTTTCCTTTTTATAAGCTATATATTTGTGCGCCAGCAATGCCAAGCGTGGGGCGGGCGTATACTCGATTCAATTTTATTATTCATCAGGATCTCTACCAGCCTACTCTCAAATTGAAATTCTTTTAGGTAGGATTAAAGTAAATTAATCAATGAGACCTTGGACATGAGCGAATAATCAATCGAAAGTGGTTGACCTCCTAAGTCGAAAACTGCAATTAGATCTCAAATCGGTCAAGAGATGACGGATCTATGAGCTAAAAGTTTCTACTTGAAAAGACAAAAATGCAAAGTCGTTCTATGAGCCGCTATGCCGCGGCTAATTATATTCATATTACGTGTATCTGCAGAAAATTCCAAACAAATAACCTTTGAAGTATAATGTTTTTGTTTTTCCAGTTGAAGAAGTTTAAATTTAATAAAGAATAAATTTTTGACCTCAGCCTTACTGCTCTCTCATGTTATAGTTAAGTTTAACAATTTCGTCTTGATATATGGCGGTATGTCTAAAGACTTATAACGCTAAAAACCAGGCTTAGATACTCGTGGTGGGAAAAGCACAGATAACCCATTGTATAGCATTGCGCTTATCTACAAACAAACAATAGGTTTTGTTTGTAAAAATGGAGGTAATATCAAAGTTAGCCACGGAATGGTTGTTGGAAAGAGGTAGTTGACTTAATTCATGTGCAAAATGGAAAGAATAAGGAATAGTGAATTCATTGGTAGTGGGTGATTGGAGTATAAATACCAGGAATTTTACAAGTTTGTAAGTATGCTTGCTTAAGACTGGAAGAATTAGTCGGAGGGGATACCTGCTTTGTGAATTTTAGGAAGATCATATAAAATACGAGGGCAAGAGCCTGTCTCATACAATTAGGCAGCAACATTTTCACATATAATATTTTTGTTTTTAAGTTCTCTCAGGTATCTTTGGATTTTTCCTCACATTGAATTGTAAGAGATAAAAGGTCATTGTTTAGGATTTTAAATTTGGTAGAGTCGTCAAGAATAACCTGCAATTTACTCAGGTAGTCATTTTTGTTAAGAAAAACAAATGCCTTGTCTTTGTCGGGCTCCCCAGTGGCACAGCGGTATGTCTGCGGACTTACAAAGCTAGAAACCAGGTTTCGATACCCGTAGTGGGCAGAGCACAGATAGCCCATTGTGTAGCTTTGTGCTTAATTACAAACAAAACAAAATTGTTTTTGTCGGGCAGTGTAACATGAATGTTTTTATTTAGTGATAGTTCTTTTAAGGCTGAGAATTCTTCGGGCTTATGAGAGTTAGGATATCCATTAGTATTAAAACTATAAAAGTATATCTGAACTTTCACGTGAAAGGTTTTGTCGTTTTGTGTCTTTTAAAAAAGTATATTGCAATATCAAGACGGCGAGTATCGCCATCTATTGAGATTATTAACATATATAGTTGGTACACCAATTTTAATAAAACAAAATTATATCTACTTTATAATTTTATCATTTCTTCTTCTTCTTCTTAATACAACATGCATTTAAAACTTAATATCTTATTTTTCTGATATAATTCAAACATTATTGTTAAAAGAAAACAGTAATTAACCTAAAGAATTTGAAAACAATGCCTGATTTTGTAAATGGAGATACGTGATTTTCAACTGTTAAATCATTGCTAGACACAGTAGTTAGTAAAAAACAGTGGTGATATGAAATACAAGTCCCCAGTGGCTCAGCGGTAAGTCTGCAGGCTTACAACGCTTAAAACTGAGTTTCGGTACCCATGGTGTGCAGAGCACAGATATCCAGCCCATTGTGTAGTTTTGTGCTTAACAAAACAAAACCAAATAAAATACAAAGAAAAAAACTTCTTCAAACTTTGTTTGCTGTAAGTGAACGAACAGTTTATCTTTAAAAGTAGGTGCATCGTGATCTTTGTGACCTTTTCAAACAAGGTCAAATTGATGAGTATACTGGAATGGAAGAAGAAAAACGGAACACTTTCAAAACGTCGTCCTTTACATTTGTGTTTTTCTTTTTAAACAGGCAGTTGTCGTCCATTCCAGTTTACTTGTCATGAACACTCTGCCTAAACAATCTATCAAAGTTCAAATTATTAACTGTTTGTTTGTTTCAGAATTCTCGTGCACAGCTACACAAAGGGCTATCTGTGCATAGCTACCCCTAATTTCGATCTGATAGACTAGAGAGAAAATTTGTTGTTGTTTCTTTAGAGCAAAGCCACATTAGGCTATCTGCTGTGTCTACTGATGGGAATATAACCCTGTATTTTAGTGTTGTAAGTCCGTTTACGTATCGCTGAGAGAAAGTCAGTCAACGGCATCCACCACTAGCTCTTGGGCTACTTTTGTCTTGTGGAATTCTGGGATTTGACGGTCACTAGCGCATCTGCGATCCCAAAGTGTGTAGCACGTTCTTGCAGCAACAGCTAAATTACTAATTAAATATGTATTAAGTTAACTTGATCTCTTTCCAACATAGTTTCTAATGTCATTGATTTCAGCTGATAAAACAATATTAAATCTATGTGCGAATTTATTTTTGGAGATACTGATAACCTTATATAGATTTTGGAGAATTTAGTTGCTTCCCGCCTCACTAGTTTAAAAACAAGTTAAAACAAGTGATTCCTTGATGATGTTTAGTATACCAGTCTGAAAACATTATTGTAGAATCAGATTTTCAGTTCTTAGCTTATTTGTGACGCACGTTTAAACATGTCCTTGACAATCTATATTGAATCTTAAAAAATAACTAACAGATGAAATCAAAAAAAAAATTAAATAAGAGAGAGAAAAGAATGTTAAACAAAATAAAAACGTTCAATTTTCAGCGAATTAAATCAATCTTTGTCGGGGCAATAAACATGCAAAATAAAATCTGGCCAACCTATATAATGTTATATTTATTAAACAAAATGCATGAGCATAATAAAACTTAATGGAACTATTCTTAGAATCAAATAATGGATCAGATGATAAAATGCCAGCTCTTTCCAACAAAGTTTATTTTCTTTTTATTTTCCATTTTTTGGTGATTAACACGATCATTATAAATATAAAGGTATCTAAAAATACATATACAGTGAAACAAACTCACATTTAAACTTCTATGATTTAAAAAAAAAAAAGGTAAATAACGTTTGATTTTTAAGCATGTGGCGATATCCGTTGTCTACTCCGTGAATAAATTACAAGAAAATAAAAAAACA
>NW_013676058.1:9232-14800 GCF_000517525.1 Limulus polyphemus
GTGTCGTAATAATATTATATGCTGATTGGTTGTTGTTAAGCGCAAAGCTATACAATGTATTATCTGTGTTCTGTCCACAACGGATTTCAAAATGTATATATGGTTTATAAATCATTGAAATAGTCAAGGTGAGAAATAACTGCAGAAATTCTAAAAATATTATGAAAAACACAAATCGTTTATATAGTCAGATTTTTTATGTCTCGAGATTTAGGCATGTTAAGATTAATTTACTGTTCAAACAAAATGTACAGTCTAACGCCAGGAAGTCCTCATTTTTCAAAAAAGATCACTGCTCGAATTACTATACTTCACTATGAATTAGGGATGCAGGGGTACCCGGACAGATATTCGGCCCCGGCCGGGTACTGGGCTACCCGGTAATATATGGCTCCGGCCGAGTGTCGTAGTTAGGCATCTAAGTCCTAATCTTTGTGGCAACTAACACGGTACTGAAAGTTACAATCAATAATTGGTTTGGTTTTTTAAAAAAACGTGTTCCGAGCAGCAAACACTGACCACCCGCTGAAAGTCGTGGATTCAGAGAACAATAGAGGTTTATAACAGGCATTGCTTGGGAAGTGGATTTCTGGGGAATGTGGGGGTTTTGAGAACAATAGGGGTTAGGTTTTGAGAAGTTGGGGCTAGGCATTGAAAGTTGAAAGTAAAACTTGAATGTTATGTTGGTGATTATTCGATTAAATGTAACAGACGTCAATTTAGTTTTTCTTTCTAATTTTTATGTATTTGGGGGGGGGGGGGCAGAGGAGAACTCGGTCCTGGTTGACACCCGGTCTCGGCCGAAGCTTAGTAACCGGGTTCCCGGACCCGGTATTCGGCCAAATTGTACTACCCTTGCATCCCTACTATGAATGAATATAAAATTCAATTATGATGTTAATATGACTAACTCTCAATTGAACAAAGTTTGACACTGTATTTTGATTAAATAAACACTCAGTTGAACAAAGTTTAACACCGTAGTTTGTATTAAATAAGCACATTAATTAATACCTTTCAGTTACAGAATATATAGAGAAGTACATAAAGTTTAATTATGATTTTTATACGAGCTACACCCAATTCAACAAAGTTTAGCACTGCAGTTGTATTGAATAAACACACTAATACCTTACTTTCAGTTGCAAGAAAAAAATTAATACTACTTGTTACGAACACAAACACATTAGCACACTATCCTCATTATAACAAAAGATAATAATTGTGTCCAGTAACATAAATACATTATTTCTTTGCTCCTGTTTGAAAATAAGTCAATTCTAATATTAACGTAGTTACCTATTTAATTGCGATTTACAAAAATTTGAAGAAAAAAAACATTTTTAAATTAAAGCTACACAATGGGCTATCTAAGTTATACCCACTGCGGGTATCGAAACCAGATCTTTAGCGTTATAAGCTCTTAGTCTTACCAACGAGTCAGCGGGAGGCATCTAAGAAAGCATAATGTAAACAAAATACTGACGTTTAACTACAATTAAATATAGCAATGCGATATGATAAATGTTAGTATACTTTTTAATTGGTGACTTTTATTTATTTTGGAACTCTTAAGCAAAATTTTAACAACTTTTCTATTTTTTCTCCAAATATTTCTCGATACACTAATATATCTGAGTACTACGTTTTGAATCAGGACATAAATAGAATTTCGATAATCACGGAGAAATTTGGCATAACCTTTTTGTCATCTAAAATATATTGTTTAGTTAAGAAGCACAAATCAAGTGTAAGAACTGAAGTTATCACCTTAATTACAAGATTTATTTGCCACAGATTCACAACGTTTAATTATCATACTAGGAATTTCTGAGAAGGTAAAGTGTACAGTTTATTTGCCATACTAGGAATCTCTGGGAAGTATTGGTTTGTTTATAATTGTTAAGCACGATGTTACACAGTGCTATCTGTGTGGGTATCGAAACATGAATTGCCTGCAAACGCACTGCTGAGCCACAAAGAGAGGAGGGTCTCTGAGAAGTAAAATGTTCTGTTAGAGCAGCCACTACTTAGAGCTCACGTCATCTTAAAAGATGCTATTAAATTTTCCACATTATTTTATACCCTTTCCTGCCAAATATACCCACGCATGAGAGGGATGGTTCTAATAACCTCTTTACTAATTCGGAGTGATACCACATATTTTAATCCTGAATGACTGCTGCTGTTCTGAGGAGCACGTTTCCAACTACGTTTCGATAGATGGTTGGGTAAATCTCATCATCATTGTTGATTTAAAGGTTTGGTCAGTTGATGACAATAAAAATATTGTTGTCTAACCTTTTGATTTACCCTTGAAGATGATTCCAGTGATGTCCGTAGGATTGTGATCTACGCTCTGCAAAGTCATTTTCAAGATGCCCCCCAAAGGTACAGCGATATGTCTGCGGACTTACAACGCTAGAAACCGTATTTCGATACCCGTGGTGGGCAGAACACAGATAGCCCATTGTGTAGCTTTGTGCTTAACTTCAAACAAGCAAACCTTTCCAGGATATTGATATTATTACTTTAAAACCAACCGTGGGCCGTAAGTGCTTTATAGGGGTAGTGTTAGTCTTCTGAAATAATACATCTACCTGTTGCTACTGCATAACTGAAGAAACATTTTTGTACAATCCATGTGGGGAAGAACTGGTGCATCAAGATCATTTATACTGAGGTATTAGTAAAATTGTTCGAGACACATAAAATTTATTAATGAGATGATAACCTCCACTTGGATATTCTCAATGAAAAAGGACCAAAACCTTCATCTCTTACATTTGTTTTCGAGTTTAAATGAGAATAAGCACTACGTACCTCGGTGGGGAATTTTGCAAGTAGTTCAGCTAATTTTACAATGGTGCTAACTAAAAGTAATTCTTATTTTTTTTAACAATTTCCCTGAACTCTGATCTTTCTACCAATCTGAATTACAACAAATTCCGTTTATTGTCTCTATTATATGACACTTTGGAGAAATTTATAATTCGAGATTTAATAACAACCTAAAATAAAGTTTCCATACAATAAGCTCGGCCATATATTGCTTCTTTGTTCTTTTGAAAGACACCTTACGCACACATTGGTTAAATGAACAGGTCAAAGATCTCTATGGCCGAAGAATAACCGACTCTAATTTTGAGCTGTAGACCAGTAGGAAGACAACCGGTTAGGAGTAAGAATTTCTTAACAGAATATCTGAAGTTGCTGTCACTCTTATAACGCACCCACAACGAAAACTGCGAAGTATGCTTGATAGAGTCACGTCTCGATCCCTAGACTCTCTTATTTCTAATCCGATACACAAACACCTAGGCCACGCTAAGGTCTGGTTACATCATATATACTGCAGTTATACTTACTGTTCTAACTTACGAAATATAATAAAAAAAGATTAATTTTTTATGTCAGAAATACTTTAATAATATTTAAAATTAGAATAAACGACTTGATAAAAATTAGGCATGACCCTAATTACCAATATATAACTAGCTGAGTATAGGTTGTAAGTTAATACAGAAATTAGCCACTTGGCAACATTTTATAATATTGAATTTTAATAAATAGAAGAAACAGAGTTTGTAAAAAAATGAGTATATTTTTGTTTATTTTTTGGCCAAATTGAGTTTAAAATGATATTAAAATGTCAGATTAAAAACTACTTAAAGTTTAATGCAGTAAACATTAAGCAGAGACTTTAAAATTTGTCAAACCTTTTTTACCTCACTAGCGATGGTGAAATAAAATAACTAAGTGATTTCATATAATCTTACAAGCCATTACCTAGCAAGTTACTTAGTCCTCCAACTTTTATTTAAAACAGTGGCACAACGATCTTATGACTAAATACAATATGACCCGTATGCTTATCTTTCAGACTAAATTTTACATTAATTTTCAAAAGATGGTAGCACTGTTTTCTTCGAAGAGTAATCAACTACAACTTTATCCCACCTCGAAACTATAATTTCCAAGCATGTATCTTCTTGCCAATTTCATGTAATTTATAGATCTCGTGTATGCTACAGTGAAAACGACTGTAGACAGTGGCGTGAAGAGGTTCTATGATGCCCGAGACCTTGTACCCAAGACCTTGGGGGAGGGCGGAAAGGGTTCTACTATTCGATTGAATGCTCTCCCGATATGGATGCCCGGGGCCCCGGCACCTTTCTCCCCCCCCCCCTCTGCACGCTACTGTCTCAATATGAAGCTTTATCCACGAAATTGAGATTTTGGCACCATGGCTTGATATTCCAACTCTACAGTCTTTAATTTCCTTTAAGATACGTCTGTTATTGTTATAGAAGATTAACTGAATAGATCGATTATTTAGACAAATGATGGCCTTGTGAACTCGAAACTTTTGATGAGTTTTTCTCGATTTTCAAAGCATATTATTTGATCCAAACAGCCAGAACTGACTCTGAGACCTAAACTTTTAAGAATATTTGACGGTTTTAAATAATCTTTCAACAAAACGTTCAAAACTTTCTGCCAATGCTGCCTCATGATATAATTATTTTCATATATTTTCTCATTATTGCTTATCAAATCATTTAAACTCGAATTTTACACGAAATGACATATTCCCAGACTCTAGTTAACTCTTCTACCATTTTCCCATTCTGAAGCAGCTCATAAGAGGTGGAGCATGCCTCCTCATAGATTTTGGATAAATATATGATTTCTTTTGTTATATATTGATATCCGTATATTACCTGTTTTCTCAAGCATAAGATTCTAGAAAGCTGCCTAGTCTTGTAGCAAAATGCTCAAGCATATTCTTGATCACTCGTCGAGTTGAGATCTTGCAGCATGAAGCACAGAGAACTCGTGCCTCTTTTTCTATCCATACAGTTTCTGTGTACTTGTGACAGAAACAGGCACGAGGAACTGAACCTTCTCATCATGTTCAGAAAGGAGGCTGGCTTTACAGTTACTGGAATCAATGGAAAACTAAAACTAGAAACAACCAACAAAAATCAATTTAAGAACAGTTTGCAACCAAACATGCGTGCGGAAATGAAGGGTTGGTGCACATTTAAGGATTCTGTGATTATTCACTGTTTTTCAAGATATAAGGAATTAAAAAGCGAGTTTTATCGATTGAGTTATATTTACGCGATTGATAAAGTTCAATTATTTTTTATTTATTTGAGAGTTATTTCAGAGTTTTTCAGTTGAAAGAATAGATAGGTTTTTTCTGCCACCAAAATTGTTACTAAAGTTTTTACAAGTACAAAACTTGTAATATCAATTACTAAAACTGGTGTATGAATAAACTGAGACACCTAAAGTAACCTACTTTTTTACTGTTCTCTGTGTTTCGGGTGGGGTGAAGATATAGACATTGTGAGGTACAAATCACCACTTCTACTGTGAGAACCATTTTAAAGTTTGGAGTAAATACATTCCATTATGAATATTGTGTGTAAATTTATTTTCGTAAATTACAATGCTTTCATACGCAAAATATCTAATTTTTGTATTAAGGTTTGTAAAGCAATGTTTCTCTCGTGCTTTTTTTCACATCTTGCCTATCTGTCAGGCAAAGTAATTTTC
>NW_013676058.1:15643-18748 GCF_000517525.1 Limulus polyphemus
GAGCATGTCTCCTCATAGATTTTGGATAAATATATGATTTCTTTTGTTATGTATTGATATCCTTATTTTATCTAGTTTCTCAAGCATAAGATTCTAAAACGCTGCCTAATCTTGTAGCAAAATGCTCAAGCATATTCTTGATCACTCATCGAGTTGAGATCTTGCAGCATGAAGCATAGAGAGCTAGTGCCTCGTTTTCTATCCATACAGTTTCTGTGTGCTTGTGACAGAAACAGACACGAGGAACTGAACCTTCTCATCAAGTTCAGAAAGGAGGCTGGCTTTACAGTTACTTGAATCAACAGAAAACTAAAACTAGAAACAACCAACAAAAATCAATTTAAGAACAGTTTGCAACCAAACATGCGTGCGGAAATGAAGGGTTGGTGCACATTTAAGGATTCTGTGATTATTCACAGTTTTTCAAGATATAAGGAATTAAAAAGCGAGTTTTATCGATTGAGTTATATTTGCGCTATTGATAAAGTTCAATTATTTTTTATTTATTTGGGAGTTATTTCAGAGTTTTTCAGTTGAAAGAATAGATAGTTTTACTAAAAAATTTTTACTAAAGTTTTTTACAAGTACAAAACTTGTAATATCAATTACTAAAACTGGTGTATGAATAAACTGAGACACTTAAAGTAACTTACTTTTTTACTGTTCTCTGTGTTTCGGGTGAGGTGAAGATATAGACACTATGAGGTACAAACCACCACTGCTACTGTAGAACCATTTTAAAGTTTGGAGTAAATACATTCCATTATGAATATTGTGTGTAAATTTATTTACGTAAATTACAATGCTTTCATACGCAAAATATCTAATTTTTGTATTAAGGTTTGTAAAGTAATGTTTCTCTCGTGCTTATTTTCACATCTTGCCTATCTGTCAGACAAAGTAATTTTCATCTCAACATTGAAAATACTTTTGTGCATCAGATAATTTCGAACTTTCATATGCGAAATTTTTATAATGTCCAAATAGTTACCAAACGTTTCCTAAGAGAAAACTTTATATTTTATCTATTGTCTTCAGTAATCAATTTCTGTTCGGGTCCGAAAATTTTGAAAGATCTCCCAACTACTATAAAAAATTATGAAATAAGCATAACTTATGCATCGTTCATTCTGAAATGAACACAAAGGGATTTAAATTGATAGTTATTGGAAGAGCATCAGGACGTGTTTGTTGTGCAAATATAAGGTAGTGACAGTACTTACTTCTATTGTATTTTAAGTAAAGGTTTTTAATAAGAGTTCAGTACCGTCTCCATCTATTGAGAGATAACTGAACTTCCAAGTATTTCTTTCTTAATTTTGTTTTCCATCTATTGAGAGATAACTGAACTTCCAAGTATTTTTTTCTTAATTTTTTGTCCATCTATTGAGAGATAACTGAACTTCCAAGTATTTTTTCTTGATTTTTTCTCCATCTATTGAGAGATAACTGAACTCCCAAGTATTTTTTCTAAATTTTTTCTCCATCTATTGAGAAATAACTGAACTTCTAAGTATATTTTCTTAATTTTTATCTCCATCTATTGAGAGATAACTGAACTTCCAATTATTTTCCTTATTATTTGTTTCTCCATCTATTGAGAGATAACTGAACTTCCAAGTATTTTTTCTTAATTTTTCCTAACATAGATACCACACCTGAAAGTAAACATAATCTATTTTTGGATTAATTTGGAGGCCAGCGAAGCTGGAATGGTTCCTCCTGGACGGTACAAGTACCCCAGAGCACTGGACCAGAATTAAGGGGAGATTTCCAGAACCCACGCTTTCCAACTTCACCACGGGTTACTGTATGTGCATACAATCATAACCCCATGCCAGGGTCAGAGGATTAATGGGGAGGACATCATACGGATCCCAGATGATGAAGTATGATACCACATTTGAGATTTATTTACAACAAATTGTATACAAAATGAACAGATAAATTACAAAAGAAAGGCTGTACATAATAAACAAAACACGTAATCAAAACTATAAAATGTGGAAAAATTTTGTTTCCAAAACAATATGTCCAAAGCACAGAAGAAAACCGCTATTTACAAGATTTACAAAAATAAACAATCTCTTTACAGTATTTACAAGACGAAAGAATCTCAATTGCATTATGTACAACTTAACAGGATTAAATACAACAAAAGTTAAAATGCTAAATCTATCCTCTCACTCTCAGTTGTGAAAAGGGGTGAAACATCTGGTCGCCAGAGACTGTAGAACACCCCAGTTCCCAGTAGCTGGAAATCCGCCTCAAGACGGAGTAACAGCTTGAACTTGACCTTATAGTATATGCCCTGAAAAGTCATGGGAACTCGCTCATAAACGGAGCGGTTCCTCATGAGCCAGATGGCATATTTACAGAGCAAGATGACATAGTGAAACTGAAAGGCCAAGTGACTAGGAACCGGGGAGGGAACAAGGTAAAGGATAGCCCTGGCCGAGATCGGCGGGATACGGAAGAGCCTAGAGACAAATCCCCACACCCGCACCGATATGGGACACAGGACTAAAAGGTGGAGGATAGACTCTACCCGTGCATGGCAGATAGGACACGACTCGGTAGCACTGATGTTAAACAGGAACAGAAGTTCTCTCACAGGCAGAATGTTGTGGACAACACGCCAGCTGAAAGCCTGTAAGTATTGGTCAACATGGCGCATCGTCACACGGCGCCAAATAACATCCCAAGGAAGTGCAAGGTGGTGTTGCTCAATCCTATGGGATGGATTTGGGGCCAGCACTGTATAGAAGGAACGTGAGTCCGTGGGTAAACCAAGAGATGGGGAAGAAAGCCCCCTTTGTGGTATACTGAGGTTGTGGCAGCACTCCGACGAAGTCGAGGAGTGTGTTTTGGGTGTGTTAAGAGCTTTGGGCATCAGGGATTTTGGCTCTGTCATTAGATTCTCTCTGGGTCCACTCCTACGCGCTCCCGGTGTCTCTCCTTACTTCTGGCTGTAACTGTGCGTGGTTTATCTTGGGTGGGACATCCCTGTTCCTTGCCACTCCACAGGGGGGGTCTGGGGATCCCTTGTGTGGTCGCTCGGTTGTCTTTAAAGTGGTAAGACTGAACTCCCACAAGAAGGAGAAA
>NW_013676059.1:0-4235 GCF_000517525.1 Limulus polyphemus
GCTCACTGTCTCCTATAGAACAACAACATTCTTACTATAATGTGTGTGTTTTGGTTGCTCACTGTCTCCTACAGAACAACAATATTCTTACTATAATGCATGTTTTTTGTCTTCTCAATGTCTCCTTCCACAGTTTCGGTCCAAGCATCAACAAAATTGCCCAGAATAATAAACTTGACCCAAGGAGTTTCCTAACAGGTTTAGATATTTGAATTACCTTCCATGGGTAATCAAATGCACCCATGGGCTTAATGATAGGCCAACAGGAAATAATATTTGTTAAACCCACGACTTAAATCTTATTATACATTACACAACTTGGGTGAAATATTAAAGATAAAAGTAAACATGAAAAAAATTAATCTTTTATTTGTGTTTTACTTCTGCCATGCCCACTTTTCATACTTCCCTTACCCTGCTAAATTACTGTCAATTGGACAGGTATGTCTGTTAGTAATTATAAAAAGGTTTGTAGTATATTATTTCCTATGAAAATCTGCTATTTATAAACATTGTTATTGATTACATAGGTTATTGCAATGTTGGATTTTATGTATATTTAGCACACACACACACACACACACACACACAGAAGAAAAGTTTCACTACAAAGTTCTATTCCTATACACCCATATCCTTTGGACAGTAGATATCCAAATTCAAGATTTTTTAATTGGCTAGATATTTGTAAATGACCTAATATACCTCATTTTCTAAAGCAATATTTTTAACTGTGTAGTATGGGTTTAAACACCAAATAAACATTGATTTTTCTATCCCGATGCAGAATCTCTTACTTGCCAGTCAGAGTGATGAGGCAGAAATTAAGATTGTGGACTTTGGGTTTTCCTGTCTCAAGCCGTTGACCAGTGAGCAGCCAATGCAGACACCCTGTTTCACTTTAAATTATGCTGCTCCTGAAGTTTTAAAGCATGCAGTAGCAGCTCCTGCTGGCAGTGGGGTGGGGTACGATGAATCTTGTGACCTGTGGAGCCTTGGAGTAATTTTGGTAAGTTTTCTAATGAACCTTATGTGGCACGTGCACATTTTTTTATAAATATTAAATGCATAGCTGTTGTGACATGAGTATGTATGTTTTTGTTTAGCTAGTTAAAACAACTTTTCAGTATTTAAGTAGTTAAACTCTTCCTATAAGTTACCTTGTTAAATGTTGAAAGTTGGTGTCCACCCAAATAGTTAAACTGTTCCTATCTGTTTCATTGTTGCATGCTTAAAGTTAATGAAACATTGGATCCAATAGGCCTAAATTTGTAACAAAAAATCATGCTAGGCTGCAGATGTTACAGACAAAATATAGTAACATTTCATTCAGAGTGAAAAGTTATATTTATCTGTACTTGATTTAAAATCTGCTAAGCACTAATTAAGAAGCATGTTTAAAAAAAATCTGAAGGCTAGAAGGATTTTTATAACATAAGACCTGTTGTTTCCATTGCTTTTTCATCTTTATGCAGCTAACAGTTTAACAATAACTTTTTGCACTGCATATAGAACAGCATTTTAAACAAACTTTTAGCTGTCATTATTTCTAGCCCAGTTGGTGGCTTTTGGTATTGAATGGAAAGTCTTCTGGGTAGTGAATTGTAGCAGACAAAAATTAAGTCCAACCCACTAATTTTTACCCACTTCTTATTTGAAAACATTAATAATTACTTAAGAGATGTATGGGGGGGGGGCATTTAGTTTATATATGATTTTTGTCATGAATATTAGAACTATTATTCTTAGCTGGTGTAGAATTTGCAAAAATAAAAATTGGTAATTTGGCAACTTTGCATTTCAACAATTCTCTAAAATCTTAGATTAAAATAGAAATATATTTTTTGCTTTTGAAATAATTTTCTTGCTGAATATGGCTATTTTTTTTATTTATTTTTTTAATGGTGTGATGGACTATGGCTCCATCAAAATGCATGGCATTTTAAATTATCTCGGACAGTTTTGATTAAAGATTCCTTATTCCTTATTATACAACAAGAAGTGGGAGAAACAAAGATTCATGAGAGACTTAAAAGCTTAAAATGTTATCATAGAAATTGTAGATTCATTACATCACCTCAGGCTTTTCTGCCCTTGTGTTGTGTGTGGCTTTTCGTAAAAGTATTCAAACTAGACATTCCTTTCAACTTTTTCTATCCAATTTAAGAAAACGTAACTACGGTCTTGCTATTTCAGTTCCTGTCTCACAACCTCTCATAACTAGCAAATTATCTTGGTAAATAAGTTATAACCAGTTTACTAACATTCTTGTAAATGAACTGGCTAATATTGGCAACACAAAACTTTTCCTTAATAATACCCTGACTATTGGTTCGTCCAAAACTAATCTTAAATAAATATCGGAGCCTACTTAAAAAGAAACAGACAGTGGTATGATGAACCCATACTAGCTAACATATTCACCTGTCCTATGTAATTCAAACTGTACAGAAGGTAAGTTCATAACCCTTTTTATTCTGTTCTGTAAACAAGAACATATTTCTTGGATCTGTAACTCACAACAAACACTCTTGTATTACACTACAATAGCACCAATTTTTACAAACAAAAACATTCACCAATCAGATAATTTTTATCCCTACACTTTTGTTACAAACTTACTCTATTTCTTTACTCACAAAACATAGTTCACAACCTCTGCTCAATATATTTAACACTCAGCTTTGGGATTCCATTCTGCAAGAATTCCTGAAATGCAATGGCAGTCCTCAATCTCTGCTAGATAAAGCTACCTGTGCCATTTTCTCTGACAAGTTTGTCCACTCATTTAAAACACCTGTCATGCTTAAATACTCGATCTATTACTTATACCATTTGTTGTTAAAAAAAAAGCTTGTTTTCAGAGCATAGTTTAATACAATTATAAGCAATTTATTCTAAATCTATTTTTAAATGTTTTTTTAAACCCTCTCTATAACTGCTTGCCAACCTCTGACTATTTGGTAGCTGTGAGGCTTACTGTATTGGTTAAACAAAACACCTTTTTTTAAAATGTAAGATCATGAATATATGAGGTTATCAAGGAAGATTGCTAAAACACTAAACAATTCTAGCTTCTTTTTTATAAGCTAACACAACAAAGACCCAGAACATATGATTATCTGATTTGACGTTACTTTTATTGAAAAAAACCTTGTCGGTTTAATAACATCTTGCTACTATTAACAGTATCATTATTCCAACAGGTTCTAATTCTCTAATCCTTCTTGTATTAGGTTTGTTTACTGTGTAATGTTTCTTGTTTACTTCTTCCATTCTACATAATTTGTTTTTCTTTTATTTAGTATACGATGTTGTCAGGTAAGGCACCTTTCCAGTCCTACAGTCGAGAAGCAAGCGCCGCAACAGTCATGCAACGAATCCGAGAAGGAGAATTCTCCTTTTCCGATTCTGCTTGGAATATGGTTTCTCAACAGGCTAAGGATGTGATAAAAGGACTTCTCACGGTAAATCCTCAACAGCGGCTCACCATGAGTGAACTTCGGGCACAAGCGTGGGTTCTAGGACAGAATCGTTGCAGTGTAACTGACACTCCATTAATGGCACCTGGCATACTCAGTTCGTTACCTTCACCACGTGTTGCAGACACTGCCCTTAGAGCAACATTTGATGCCTTTCATATGGCTGCTTGTGAAGGATTTCGTCTTCTAGATGTATCTGCAGCTCCCCTAGCTCAAAGGAGAAGACAAAAGAAAAGTTCCACAGATATTCATACAAGCTCTTTGAGCAGTAGCTCTAGCCAGGGTTCCCTTACAAATGGTCCTCATACTAGCTCTACTTCCACCCAAGTGTCCACCCCCCAAAAGATGGCAGACTCTACTATATCTTATGGGTTTGTTCCTCATAGAGACAATTCTGTTAACAGTATTGATAGCGTCTTTACTTACCCAGAATCCAAGGTGACAGCCTACCTCTCTCAGTTTTCCTTTGAAGCAGACTCAAGTACAGATCTTGGCCAGCAGTTTGTACCAACCAAGAGGGCTTACAAGCATGAAGATAGATCTGTTGTTTTAAGTAACCATGGACCCATAACCAGGTCTAAAGCAAAATCTCAAAAGAGAGTGAGTGAAAATGATTGTATTGTTCTTGAAGAAAAGAAAGCTTGTTCAACAGATATAAGCTATAAGCAAGCAAAACGACCCCGTCTTGAAACTATTGTTATAGATTAGTCTAAGATTTAGAATAGTTTACTATTTAAATGTAATATATATATA
>NW_013676059.1:4805-15955 GCF_000517525.1 Limulus polyphemus
ATATATATATATATATATATATATATAGTATGTGTGTGTGTATATATATATATATATATATATATATATATATATATATAAAGAAATATATTATCTTGGTAAAATGATTTTTTTATGTAAAAGATATTATTCTATTCTTCTCTTACACCGTGTGCCTTTCTACTTGTTTAATGAGCATATTGTCAATGCATAAAGGGTCCATTGTTTTGATCAAAGTTGCCATGAAACCAAAGAGATGCTCGCAACTCTTTAAATACGATTTCCACTGAACGAAACACAAGTTTGTTTATGCTAGCCTGATGTACGTTATTAGTGCCTGCCCAGAACACACACAGCACATGGAGACCACTTAAGTTATTCCCAAAGGTTGTACATTAGAAAATTTCAATTTTATTAATGGTTATAAGATCATTCTTTTTTGCCAGTGTTCCTTCAGTCTGAAATGTAAAATGAAGCTTCTTTGTCTGTTTTATCATAGTACAATGTTTTCCATATCCAATTTCATGCTTCACTGAAAAAATGACACGCAAATCTAGACTTAAACATCTGAATTCTTTTTCATTGAGTACACAAAGTACACATTTCAGAAATAAGGAATTCTTTTTTGGATGTTGAAAGTGCTTGTCTTTGGTTTGCACAAGTACTTCTAGCAAGTTTTGTATGGGTCTGTCCTTTAACATTGCTGCTCAACAAAAAGAATACTTGGCAAAATCCATTTAATAGTTTTTTTCAGTTGCATCAATATTTTTAGTCATTGAGTATGTTAATGTGATACACAGTCTTATGCACCATTAGGTATTATTTAAGATCTACTAGTAGTATGAACAAATCGGTATTCAGAAGATTTCCAATAAACTCTCAAGCTCATAAATATTTCTTCATGTAACAGTTTTCCTTTTTTTTCTTTTTTTTTTTTTTCATGACTGTCTTATCTATCAGACTTATCCAAGTGGATTTTGGGACCAGTACCCAAGTTCAGGAACAAATATATATAAATTATGCCAAGAAACCCCAATTAGTGTAATAGAAAATTAGATAAATAATGATATTGATCCCTCGGTGACAGTTTATACATGTAGTAAATCTTCTGTTAAATGCCACTATTTTATGCCTCGGACATTTTCTAGAACTACAAAATTCTATGACTTATATTATTTTCTAAAAGTGGAATTTATAAACAGTAAATAGATTTATATTTTATGAACAACTAGTCATAGATATTTACTAAGAAAAGCTAAGAAAATTAAGCATTAGAATGTTATATATGATTAAATATAACTTCTTAGAAGTTCAGATAATAATAATTGGAGCTTACAAGTCCAAAGTGTTGAGAAATGATTAATTTTGCAAATTTTTTAATTTCATTTCTTATGATTCTAGTACAAAAAAAAAGTTAATAATTTAACTGTGTTTCTGCTTGGATTTGAGGATTCTTATAGCCATATTTCTGTATTGAAATAACTGCTGTTGGGGTGGGTCTGGTCTAGTCTTATCTTTCATGACCAAGTTGATAGGTACAAATTAAAATTCCAGAACTGAATTTCTAGCAAGACCATGCTGATTATGAAAGGGTTGTTAATACATAGCCAAGCTCTTCACTTGTGCTAATTATGAAAGGGTTGTTAATACTTAGCCAAGCTCTTGTGCTAATTATGAAAGGGTTGTTAATACATAGCCAAGTTCTTCACTTGTGCTAATTATGAAAGGGTTGTTAATACTAAGCTAAGTTTTTCACTTGTGCTTGCTTTAATGTCACTGTACACCAAACCGTTCTTTCTTTGCATTTTAAGCAGTGTACTACACATGTTTGTTGAGGAATAAGATAGTCAACCAGCAATAGTCCACTCAGTTTCAGACTGTTATTGATTATTTGAAATGCTTCCAACAACTAGAATTATCAGTATCCATTCATGTAGGAGTATGTTCTTGTGATAATGTTAATATTGATTTGAATATAAATTGTTTTAATGGTGTAATATCAGTCTAATGTAATACTATGGTATATTTTGAGTCATCTGACAGGGTACACTGAATATATTTGTGTGTGGGTTTTTGTGAATGGTACTGAAATAAATTTTGCTGCACATGGAATCCAATGTTATATTATTAGATCAGGGTATTTAACTTTTCTTTATGTGGCGACTGACAGTAGGAAATAGAAAAAAAAAAAAGGTAAAGAACAACTTATAACTATCCAAAATGTGTAAGATCTACAAGTAAACTTAATGTTTCTATTTAAGTAAAGCACTAGTCTCTGCAATCTACAAATGCATGCTAGGTATACTCTGAATGTCCAGACGTGTGAGTTTTCTGCTCAGGACTTGAACTCTGATATGTTAATTGAGGTGGGGGAGGGGCTTGGGGGGGTCAGTAACCTCTCAGAGAGTAAGAGCATCTTGAGAGGTTTTAGCAAGATACTAAGAATTCAGGCAGCCATGAGAGGTACACTGTACTCTATGAACTGTGCAGCTCGGGGTCTGCCTGATGGTACTTACCAAGACTGACGTGCAAGGAAAGCCAATCAGGACATGTTTATGTAATCAGCCATTCTCTGTCAAACTTTAAATGGATATTGTGTGTATGTACACCATTTCTCATGTGCATACAACATGATTCTTTTTTTATGTGGATAGTACAGTGTACAGGAGCCAAATTCGGGGACTGCCGACACAGGAGTTGGGCAATAGAACTGAAGTTTCAGAGCAAAAGTGTAATCAAGGGTTGTAGGCTCAATCCATGGCAAGTTTCTAAGCATTTTCTTTGTTGTAATGCCAATGCTTATAAAAATCCAAATTGCAAATTCATGAGGAGAATATGATACTTATAAATTATGCATGCAATTATTAGAATGTTACCTATTTCTATTGGTTTACATGTGATCAAGATGACTTCTTGTTACATTTTCAAACCACTAGTGCTTTTATATTTTCACCTTCTGCTGTAGTTAAGTCCTAAAAATAGTCATTTGATTCCTCAATTGAATAATGCTAAATTTTTTGATATCTTCATCTTTAATCCAGCAAGATTCGTCTGACGGACGAACCGCCAATTCTTTGTTACGAAAATACGTTATCACCTTCTCAGTAATACTTTCAATTTCAACAAGTAACAAAAAAAATTAAAGGCTGTATAAAAGGTGAAGAACAAACAATAGTGCTTTGCTAAGGTCTAAGCATTTTAATGATTAGAATGATGTAGAGCAAGCTATTGGTTCATTTGCGTTATAATGTTTAGCTTAGTATCATTCCCATCCAAGCAGATACACCATTATACGTTTCATTATTCATGAACAACTACTTCCAGTTGTTTCAATCAACCTTAAGTACTGCCTGTTTGCTATTATAAAAGCTAGTCTTAAACAATGTCTAAAAGTTTTTTTTTTCAGAATGACTGTTGTAATGTTAAATATGATAGTTCTACCTATTTTTCATATGATGAACCGTAGTTGTTTTACATATCTGTCAGTTTCAAACACTAACATTTTTGTGCTTTTTACATTAAGAAAACATTTGGGTTTTTTAGTTTTAGAAAGTAATATTACAAAACTTATATTTCAAGTTTAAGTAGATGCAGTCCCTTCTAACTTTACGTTATTATTTGCATAGTAATTTTACAAGTAAAAATACTGTTTTTCAGACTTTTTTTTAAATCTAGAAGATGTTTGCTTAATCTTTACTTGGTGTGCTTACATATGCTTGGAAACATCAACAATAAAATATGATGATAAGTGCTTAAAAACATGTTATCGTCTGAAACTAAAACACTTTTTCTACAGAGTTCTTGCATTTTTCAGAACATTTTTATAGTTGTACTATGCTAGTATAGTTTCAATTATAGGGATAGCTTCATATTTTTTATGAATCCCCATTTATATTTATGTCCAGCCTTTTTACAGATTTAATAATTAATCATATACATTGTAAATAGCAATATTATAAAATTTGTGTGTTTGGAACAAGTTTTTACTGTACTTATAAGGATATGTGTGTGTTTTTTATGTTGTGCTGTTAACATGTAATTCCAGAATATGATCCCTAGAAACTTTTCCATATGTTCATCAGAAGAAATTCATTCAAGTTAATTGTATGTTTTAATAACACTTTGTTTTCGTCAAGTTATCCTGTGTGCATGTGAAATGAAGATGAGCCAATCGTATGACTGCTAACAATTTTTATAATTTATTTTTCTCATTTTTCATAAAGTGAGTTTTCAGTATGTTTGCTGTATTGTTAATTTCTTCCTTGCAAGGCTGTGAAAATAAAAATGTTTGTGAGTTGTATTTAACTTAGTTATGTACCGTATGTTGACAACATAATAATTATTACTTCTTTTGTGACCTTGTACTTGAATACAGTTTTAATGCTCTTACACAACATTCTGAGATTTATTAATTTTTGAAGTTGAATTTAATTAGGGAAAGATAGTTAAAATATGCATAAGATTTTGTATTATTAATGTTACTAAGGATTTTAATACAGCACCACTATATTTCTGTCATACATTTGTCTGATGAAATATGTTAAAAAATGGTATTCCTTTGTCTCCTAGAGCTTAAGTCATAATCACTGAAACTAAAAATATTATATAAAAATTAATCGATTGGCTATTGACCAAAAATATGTTTGATCACCCTAGGAACACAAGTGACCTTAAGAAACATGATGATGTATGTACTGATGTGGCTAGTTTGTTGGTTGGTGTTTTGATTTCCAATACACATGAATTGTAGGAAAACATTTATGGCTGTTTTATTAACCAACTTTTTCCGAAGTTTTATATTGACTTCATGCAGTACTTAGATATTTGTAGTTACAAGACTTCCTAAAGTATCTTGAGCAACATAACTACTATATTTTAATTTGAAATTTCCCTGTTTTAATCTAGTATTATGTTCTCATAACCAGTGTACTGCATTGTTTTTTCACCACACACAGACCCATTTCTTAGTGGCGTAGGGTCATTAGAAATACAATGAGTATATTTTATAGTCAGTATTCATGAATTTTTTCAGTTGGCATAGTATTAGATTTCTATTTGATGTGCATTTTTCCAACAGCTTTCCTCATGTTGAATCTGATGCTCAAGCTACTTAATGGAGTTGTGTTGGGAACTAAGCCTATGTTTAATACTAGTTGATCAAATCAGGCATTCCTCTTACAACGAAAACAAACATGGCCTTTCTGTACATTTATTGTAATTTTTGTGTGTATATAGAGATTTATAAGCATATTTGAAAAAAATTTGAAATATGTTTCACCTCAAGGGAATGTATATGTATCTCTTTTTGCAACTGTAAATACAAGAGGTCAGAAAGAAGACAAATATCACTATTAATGTAAACCATTGAAACTTAACACAATGTTTTACTACTGTACACTTTATGATCATCTAGTTTTTTTGTAGTCATTTATCACAGAGTATTACAATGTTTTCATATATGCTGTGCACTGTAAAATACATAGTTGTAATTTTTTTTCATTAGAAAAACATTAATTTCAAATAGTTTTTTAGATATGTGAAAGGCTAGACATGAATATGGATACATATTAATAGGACTGTAGCTTTTCTTTGGTTGTAATTAAAACATTCCATGATACTAAGATATGGCTGTTGCTACTAGAGTGGCATCTTTTTACCTTCAGCATAAGAAATGAAACTGTAAGCAAAGAATATCATTTATTCGTAAGTCTGTTATATTTCCAGTGCATTAATAATCACTAGTATATAAATTATAGAAGATTTCAGTGCCATTTTAAAAGTAATTCTATGAATATGATTGCTGTAGATTGAGATGTTTGTGTAATTCATTTACTTCAGAAGAGTTTTATATTCACTATTATTTTTTGTTCATAGATAAGTACAAACTTAAACTGGCTGAAACTTTGGGGCATTGTAATAATATTTCCTAAGCAAGTCCTGATCATTATTTTCACTGCTATCATGTGAATTATGGGATTGACTTCTGCAGCTGTAAAACATAAAAATGATACTAACTACATAATCCCTACCCAGCTAATAGAATGAGAAAAAGAAAGTCATTTACTGAACAAAGTTGCTACTCTGAAAAATCCTAAGGCATTCCAAAATTCTATTCAGTGAGTTATACTGTGTGTAAAAACTAGTGAGAAGGGGGCTAAAGATCGTGACTTATACTGTGTGTAACAACTAGTGAGAAAGGGGCTAAAGGTCAGATTGCTGAATGCTTTCAAACAGTCCAGCAGGAAAGGTGCACTGGCATAATGGGATAGGTTTTAGATGATTTACTTTTATCCTAGATTGAAAGAAGAAAACCCGATTCCTAAGTCTGTGACTTCCCACAAATATCATTAGCTATTCAAAGATTACATGTAACATCGGTTATACCGAGTGTAGCATGTTGTAGATGTGTGACTAGTAGAAAAAACTTCTCACTTTATTATAATCAAATCTTGTAACAACAGCAGGTTCTAAATAATAAAATTAAACTTGAATATGCATTACTACAGTCAGGCTATATTTAACCCTTTTGACTTTTGATGTTTTATTGATTTCTAAAGGGTTTTAAATGATTTTGTTTGTGTTTGAAATTACTAGCATAGATAAATTAATGATAAAAAACAAAATCAGTTTCTGGATGTGAAAAATCAATTGAGATTTTTTTGACTTATATTTTTCTTCTTTTTGATATTAAAATGACATATTTGGTACCTTTTTAAGATTTTTCAACATTTTTGTAACTTGTATCTTAGATTTGAAAAACCAATAACCCTTAAAAACTTGAAGAACTAATGTCAAATCATGCACCCAACATTTTAGTTTTTAGCCCATTATAGAGATTTATTTGTACAAAGAATCTAATTTATAACCTCCGATAAAAGAAAATTGCATGCTAAGCCATGTAAGTACATTTGTGCAATTTCATGCACCTTCGTGAACTCAGTTTAGTGATATACAGTATTGTGTTTTATGATTATAGTTTTCAAATTGTGTTATTTAACACCTTGATAAGATGCATCTCATACATATATAGTGTTTGAGGTTTTGTATTAGTACCTAAAACATAGAATTACTTATTATCTTTCGGTACTGTATTATTTACTAACTAGAAACGACAAAACATAATAAGCATATTACCAAATCTGTCCCTTTAGTCTTTACATGTTAGTGTTGCTACTTTTATATGTTGAATGATAAAGCTAGCACTTGTAAAAATCTGAATATTTTATGCTGTTTTGCATTTGAATGTGTGCATATGTTTAACTTTCAATTTGTTGTAGGTTCCAAAAATGTTAAACTCAATTTGAATGTTTATTTTGAAATATATTTGTGACGATGTTCGCAGTTCAATGTGAGCCTAGCAACTGTGATAGTTAGGCCTATCCACAAGTGACTGAATGTGTTGAAACTTTGGAAGGTTTTTAGTAACTGTTTCCCTAGGTAGTAGTCTCTCAAAGGATCACAAATTAACGTTGTTAATAACGAATTTGCTAGTAAATGTAATATTGTGGTGTAGTTTAAGGGTGCAAAATGAAATCATATTGACAACATAAATATTAAGTGCAATATCACGCTCGAAATTTCTAGCCGTTGATACTAGCTCGCCCTTAGATGTGCAGTAGAAATTTAGGCCTAACTGTACAGATGATCAAGTTTTTTGAGAATTGTTGGAAACATAAGCAAAAAAAAAAAAAAAAAAAGTGTTTCTAAAAGAAAAATTATTTGAATGTCAATCATTTATTTGCAAGTATTGATATATTTAAATAAACTGTCTTCATTGATGTTTGAGTAATTTCGAGACTTTTTAAAGTGAAGGTTTTCTTGTCACTTGTTTTTATTTATTTTAGAATTTTGTATTTGAACATTTTATGTAAACACTTGCAAAAGTGAAACTGTACAATTGAAACATGTATTGTAGGTATGTGCAGTTTAATATGATTAATTAATTATTTAACAAATTGAAAGAATTTCTAGAAATCTTAATGAGAGAGGCATTTTTTCGACGCTAGGATGTAAAGTGTAAGTACAGAATTGAAAAACTAGCGTTTTGAATTTATGAGTAGCCTTGATATTGAAGAATTATTTAGTTAATTGCGAATATTCTTGCTTTTCGTCCTTGAAATTAGAATGAGAAACTCAACATTAAAAGTAAACGGCAGTTATTATGTTGTGCTAATACTAGTCTAAAAGGGTTGTGGTGGTGATGGTGGTAAAGTTTTGTTCCAAGTACGCAAAGAAAGGCCCTATTTAGACGACTTTTATTAAATTCTACGTATATACTACAATTTCGCTAGTGTGTAGACAGTTTAATCGGTCTAACAGATTATGCTGAGTTACAAGAATGCGGGTCTTTTACACCATGTTATTCATATAAACAACTTGGTTTTACCTAACAATAAAGCCGAAGTTTTCTTGCCAAATTAAATTTCTGTAATGTACATATCCCCTCCAATGAGCTCAACATATTTACGTAGGATGACTAAAGCTGGTTGTTTTAAGGTATGGTAACAATACTTTCCAGAAAATAAAATAATTTCCACTGAGAGTACAATAATGCATAATATATTGTGAAAAATATTCTAGATATCAGAATACTTTAAGAAAAGGTGGGGAAAAGTTTATCAAGTGAAATATATATATATATATGTATACGTATGTAATTCTTTCCTTGGTAATATTTAATATTATAATAAGCTTTATTCTCTAGCAGTAGCTCTGTGCTTATTTAGTACATAGCTCTCGTGTACAGACATATATGTAATAAATTGTTTTCAGTGACAGTGGATTTTAGTTGTTTATATATAAAACGATATCTTTCAAATACAACTCTTTAGTTGTGAACCTGTAACATTCAAAAGTAGTAATTCATTTTTCAACACGTATTTTAAACGAAACCGTAATTTTCCAAAGTGAAAATAGTGATAATCGATTGAGTTTAACTCTCAGGCTTTATCTATATATGAAATGTAAATTACAACTTTTTAGTTTTCATGTCTTTGTATAGTAATGCTACATATCTGCTTGCTTGATAATTTCCAAGGAACTTCAGCGATACAAGTCCTTTCTTGATTAAACCAGTTTATTCTTTCTCGATACAAACTTTTAGTACACAGTAATTCCACAGTCAGGACGTTTCTCGTCACTTTAAATTTAACTTTTATAATACACGCTATAAATCACAGCGATTGACAATCTCGATAACTTCGCTACGAGTGCAAAACACACACTTTATATTACACCGCTGGCTTCCGCTGCCAGGCTTGTATACTAAAAAAGAGGGTTCGCCAAAATTCGAGGAGTTCCCTGATAATTCGAGAAACTCATTCACGCATGCGCTAATAGCGTCACGTGACTTCCTATGTCGTAATAGTAAGTTACAAGTAGTACTAGAAGACTGTGGCTGTCTTTATCTTTTAACCATTTAATTACCAACATGGGTGCGGTTTTTGTATCGGATCAGCATTTGTACTAATGTGAGTACATTATGGTTCAGCAACTTGTAATAATAATAAACGAAAAATAATCAGAACGTTATTTTCCTAACAAAGTTAAACCACTTAACCCACCTACTATGTTTCAGGTCTATTTAGCCCGACACCGATTTATGTAACTTTATAAGGGCACTGGCTGGGTTTCGAAGCTAGCGAGCCCGGTTTGAATAAGTGCGATAAAATAAAATGCCTACCACCAATTTAAAGCTGTTGTTGAGTTATAAGAGTGACAGTCAGTATTTTAGAGTGTATGGTAGAGTGCTGCTGATTGGCTACTATCCACCTGGCCAGTGGTAAAAAGAATTAAGGAAAGAGGCAGATAGCCTTAGTAGTTTTGCCAGAAATACATATCCACAACGTTATGGTACAATTATATGTCCTTGAGTTTATTTTAATAAGAGTTTAATTAAATTAATTTGTAATATTTAACTTTTAAAAAATAGTCCTCTGGTGGAACAGCGACAAGTCTTCGGATTTACCACGCTAAAATCAGGGGTTCAATTCCTCTCGGTGGATGCAGCAGATAGCCCGATGTGGCTTTGCTATAACAAAACACACACACACACACACACACACACACACATTAAAAAAATAAAAACTATCTAAAGAATAAATAGTTTATGAATTCGAGACCTTTTCAATTTGTTTGAAATGTGTCTTCGTAATAGTAATACATCACTAACATGAAATGGTGGATGGCATCAACCTCCTTATGACGTAAATTCACATTTTTAAGGTGTAGGTATACATTGCCTAACATTTTCATGGACAATATATGTATGTATGTATGTATGTATGTATGTATGTATGTATTTTGAATTTCGCGCGAAGCTACACGAGGGCTATCTGTGCTAGCCGTCCCTAATTTAGCAGTGAACACTGGAGGGAAGGCAGCTAGTCATCACCACCCACCGCCAACTCTTGGCCTACTCTTTTACCAACGAATGGTGGGATTGACCGTCATATTATAACGCCCCCACGGCTGAAAGGGCGAACATGTTTGGTGTGACGGGGATTCGGACCCGCAGATTGCGAGTCGAGCGCCCTAACCATCTGGCCATGGCGGGCCATTTGTATGTGAGAAATGTAATTAAACTTGAGGAATTGACATAATAAACGTACTGTCAAATTTTGTTTCTCGCGCGGCCTGGCCATTGTTTTGAATTAGTGTTTCTCAGTTTTCTTTTGGTTTTTTTTCTTAAGTAACTCTACTCCACCGTTTTATTTTGCCCACAATTATTCTAACGTAATCTCCCCGGTGGGACAGTGGTAATTCTACGGACTTACAACGCTAAATCAGGAGTTCGATTCGTCGCGGATACGCAGTAGATAGCCCAATGTGGCTTTCCTCTTAAACAAACAAACAAACCTAATATAATTACATACCGCAATTAATTTAGAATTATCTAAATTATAAATACCAATAATCACAAGATACATAGATATAAAAAAACTGGTGCACGATGGACAAGCTTATTATACAAAACAGAACTACATGTAACAATACCACAAATAAACATAAATTTCCAAAACGAAATTATTTTATGTAATATCCACAGTAACAGGACACCAGCAACAACCCTAGTAAGTATATACGTTTCACCTAAAGACAAACCAGACACTCAAACATTAAACTCGATTTACTCACAGTTTCCGAAATCA
Source organism: Limulus polyphemus (assembly GCF_000517525.1). Lineage (NCBI taxonomy): Eukaryota > Metazoa > Arthropoda > Merostomata > Xiphosura > Limulidae > Limulus > Limulus polyphemus. Next base: position 15,935 of record NW_013676059.1, read on the forward strand.
ATAATAATAGGTGACTTAAAC
>NW_013676059.1:16955-18568 GCF_000517525.1 Limulus polyphemus
CCAGAGTATAAATAAAAAAAAAATAACACAAGGTTTTCCTAGAATAGTGCCCCGGCATAGCCAGGTGGTTACGGCACTCGACTCGCAATCTGACGGTCGCGGGTTCGAATCCCCATCACACCAAACATGCTCGCCCTTTCAGCCGTGGGGGCGTTATATCGTGACGGTCAATCCCACTATTCGTTGGTAAAAGAGTTGGCGGTGAGTGGTGATGACTAGCTGCCTTTCCTCTAGTCTTACACTTCTAAATTAGGTACGGCTAGCGCAGATAGCCCTCGTGTAGCTTTGCGCGAAATTAAAAAACAAAGAAACCTAGAATAGTAATAATCTCGTTTCATAAAAATTCATTTACAATACAACTAAAATACATACGTTAATTATTACCTATCAGTCGCATTTATTCTCTTCAATTATAATGAGGATGAAAATGTATCATTCATAAGTCTACTGTGTACTTGTGTTTACACATGTTTTTAGTAATTTAGGGTGATATTCACTCAAAACGAGACAATCTCTTTTCTTTTTTTGTTGGTGGAGGATAAATCACCATACATATATCTCTACGATATTGACATATATACATATTATTTTTTAGAATTGTTTTTGTTTGATTTCAGCACCCCTTATTCATCTGTATTACTTTTACCTGGATTATCTATGTCCTGTGAAGTCATGCTTTTTCGGAACCTGGCGGGCATCAATCTCTCTTTTTTTATGGTGTATACACATCAATGCAAGACTCATTAAACGTTCATTCGTCGTTGTGTGTTTCTTAAGGCAACGGAAACAGTTAAATGAACGTTCTGCTGATTACATTTAAAAAGTGAAAAGTGCTTACAAATTCGGATAAAATAAATGGTTCTCGTTTTCTTTGCTGTCATTTTTAACTTCGTCTGTAAAGGATGTAGTACCGTTGTGGGAACTTATGGAAACACAAAGATGATGTGAAAGTCTGTACGTCCATCAATGCTTATTCCTGATTACGCCATTCTATCACTGATTGTATGAAGATGGGATGGATCTGGATCCAGATTGTCTCCAAGTGTAAATAACCTTGTTATGTGGCCAGTGGCGTAACTACAAACGATGTCCCTACTCCGCGAATAAAAAAAGTAATTGGGCTCTCTACATTTGTTTTCTTTGTCGGAAATTTTTAAGTTTGTCAGGCTCTTCGGGTTCCCTTTTGGTTCACCCCCCCCCTCATTTCACCCAACCCAGTAATTGCGAGAGCATACTTACGCCACTGTATGTGAGTGACTATACTCAGTTGTTAAAGAGCACTGTTCCATGTTGTTGACTGGCTAGGCGTGTTTATTCTGTGAAACATTCATCTCACTGGGCTAGCCTCTTTTTAACGCTTACACAGTTTTGCGCGGATGTCCGAAACATTTTATTCTTTTGTAATATTACAAGTTAAAAACCCTTACAAATGGTTTAATTTTTTATTTAAAATATTACGGCCAACTATATATATTGTTACGTCTCTGGTCGTTAGTTAAGTTTCCGTATAATTTCTTTCTGGAGAAACTTTAGCGATACAAGTCCTTTCTTAAATAAAACTGGTTTATTCTTTCTAAATACAACTTTGCAATACACTTAATTTCCACGGTCAC
>NW_013676060.1:0-5403 GCF_000517525.1 Limulus polyphemus
TGGTCTACCAGAAAGTTGGTGTAGCTGATCCGAGTAATACAGTATGGCCTATCAGAAAGTTGGTGTAGCTGATCCGAGTAATACAGTATGACCTGACAGAAAGTTGGTATAGGTGATCCAAGTAATACAGGGTGGCCTGACAGAAAATTGGAGTAGCTGATCCAAATAATAGAGGGTAGCCTGACAGAAAATTTATGAAGTTAATCCAAGGAATACAATGTTGCCTGCATATTACTTAGTGTAGCTGATCCAAGGAATACAATGTGGCCTGCATATTACTTAGTGTAGCTGATCCAAGGAATACAATGTGGCCTGCATAGTATTTGGTGTAGTTGATCCAAGGAATACAATGTGACCTGACTGAAACTTAGTGTAGCTGATCCAAGGAATACAATGTGGCCTGACTGAAGGTTGGTGTAGCTGATCCAAGGAATACAATGTGGCCTGACTGAAGGTTGGTGCAGCTGATCCAAGGAATACAATGTGACCTGAATAGTATTTGGTGTAGTTGATATTTCTTGAATGCTAATAATGAACGTCAGGTTTTTAAATAAAATTATCACATTGTTGCTATTCTCAGGAAATATATATATACTGTTATTTACTACTTAACTTGCTTTTCTCTGCCATTAGGTGTCGTGGATCCACATCGACAGGCACATGCTCCTAACTCTACACGACACTGTGATTACTAGAAATCCACGCTTCCATATTAATCACAATGGACATAGCACGTGGGTCCTTCACATCACTGACGTCAGACAAGAAGATCAAGGCCAGTATATGTGTCAAATTAATACAAACCCCATGATCAGCCAGAGTGGATACGTGAGAGTAGTAGGTGAGTTAATTATTATGTAGCTGTTAATAAACATGTTGTACTAATACTAACAACAAGAGAAGTGACAACAGTAAATATTCTCCAACTTGTCTTTAAGCGTTATAGTCAGTAATCAGAAAAATGTTTCAAAGACGTCGTCTACTATTATATATATAAATGAATGTTACAAGTCCATAAATATAACTCCATATACTTCATGAAGATGACCTACACATTAGTATAAATATTAGCGTATTTTATTGAAATAGAGGCGTTGGCGTTCAATTTTGTTATTTGTCCAAAGATCGTTTTCGGATTCATTGTTCCACATTACTGCTGTAATAATGCTAGTGTACTACATTACTATTGTTTTCTTTACTGCTGTAATAGTGCCAACATTTTCTTTACTGCTGTAATAGTGCCAGTGTTTTCTTGATTGCTGTAGTAATGCTAGTATTTTCTTATTGCTGTGTTATCGCTAGTGTTTTTTATTTGTGTGGTAATGCTAGTCTTTTCTTATTGCTGTGGTATAGCTAGTGTTTTCTTTACTGCTGTAGTAGTACTAGTGTTTTCTTAACTGCTATAGTAGTGCTAGTGTTTTCTTAACTGCTGTAGTAGTACTAGTGTTTTCTTAACTGCTATAGTAGTGCTAGTGTTTTCTTAACTGCTGGAATATTGCCAATGTTTTTTATTGCTATAGTAATGCTAGTGTTTTCTCTACTGTAGTGCCAGTGTTTTAATGATTGCTGTAGTAGTGCTAGTATTTTGTTATTGCTGTGGTATAGCTAGTGTTTTCTTTACTGCTGTAGTAGTACTAGTGTTTTTTTTACTGCTGTAGTAGTACTAGTGTTTTTTATTGTTGTAGTAGTGCTAGTGTTTTCTTTACTGCTATAATAGTGTCAGTGTTATACAAACTCCAGATCCAGAATTTAAAAAGAAGCTTCACAAAAGAATATATATATATATTACTTCTCCACTAGCTCTTCTGTAAGATTTTGTAGAAATAAATTTGTTTAATTTCTAGTTCCACCAAAAATCGACGAAGGAAAAACAAGCTCTGATGAAGAAGTTAAAGAAGGAAGTCACGTAACTTTACAATGTCGTGCATCCGGGATACCTACTCCTAATATTACCTGGAGGAGAGAAGACAACAAAGAAATTATTTTAGGACGAAAAAAAGGTTCGTAACAAACATAATTTATATGATCGACGAACATTTGATTCGTAAATATTGCTACCGGTAACTTTTAGTAAACATGGCAACTTGAACGATGAGAATTCCAAATTAACCCAAATGAACTTAGTCATCTAAGTATAATGTTATTATGTTATTACTTACAGTGATTAAAATGCATTGTTTCATAAGTTGGGTAGTCTCGTTGTTATCGATTTTTTCGGCCGTAACTCCAATAATACCCATGAAGTTCGGTTAGTGCAGGAGATTTAGTTTAGTATTAGAAAGTGTTAATAACGCAAAATGGTTTTCACAATAAATATATATATACATTCTAAATAAATTATAATTAAGAACAAATAAAAATGTCGTATACGTATCAAACAATTAACATATATTGTTGATGAAACATTAAGGAAATAAAGCATTATAATCGGACACATTAAAGTCATTTGTTTACTTCATTTACTATTAGAAAATATAATTGCGATTTTTACGTAGTTTTCTGAAAAAGTGAAAACAGAGGATGGCAGGACTCACAACCCTAATTTAACTTTTTATAAGCGGATGTTTAACTAACAAAGGCACACGGTGAGTCATTTGGTTGAAGCAGTTGTCGATGAAATGGAGTCATGATTTCAGTCATACTTGATCTCCGTTTGCACTTATTAAGAAAACACTTTTGTAGTCCACAGGTTGTATATGATATAATAACACCTGAAATATATGAAAACTAATTCATTTTAACTTTAAAAGAAAGATACCTTCCATTTTAACATGTACTAGTTTACAAGTTTGATCTATATAAAAACGAGTTACCAAAGACATTATAATACATATTGGGTAAAGATAACACAGAAATATTAAGAAATTACAACATACAGATAAGAAGTAAATCACGAATCTAATATGTGTATTTCCCACACCATATACAACACCGTTACAAGCAGGGCAAAGTAAAAAAAAATATGCAGGAAATAACTGTAACATGCCAAACTAAATCCGTATTGAAATCTGAACACTACATCATAAATCAGTTTTACTGGACTATTTTCACAACAGAGATTATTCAGGAAAGAGATAATCTCATCAATGGATTTAATAACATATTAAGAGTGAGCAGCTAATACCAAAAGTTAATCCATTAATACATTTCGAGTGAATTAATCTCAATAATATATTCAACAATACACGATGTGTCAAACATACCCAGCGGTTAATTCAATAATACATTACAAGTAAGCTATTCCCAACAATATATTTAACAATACACGATGTGTCAAACATACCCAGCGGTTAATCCAATAATACATTACAAGTAAGCTATTCCCAACAATATATTTAACAATACACGATGTGTCAAACATACCCAGCGGTTAATTCAATAATATATTAGAAGTAAGTTAATCCCAACAATATATTTAACAATACACGATGTGTCAAACATACTCAACAGTTCACCCAAAAATACATTACAAGTAAGCTAATCCCAACAGTTCATTCAATTATACATCATGAGCAACTATTAGCAACAACTCATTCAACATTACCATAAATGAACAATTCTAATTAGTTCATTTAACAATACATAATGTGCGAACAATACAAAAGGTATAGAAACTACATCATACAGTTTCGTCAGTCATCACACATGTGCAACTTAGGTATTGTTTGCTTCAACAAGACATCGTAAATCAATCATTCCAGATGACTTTATATATACAATGTTCCGGTCTTGTTAAATTGTCCAATTTAAGCATGTACAAAGTGTTTTCTTCATACCATCACATTTTCCTGTTCACAATAGATTGATAGAATAAGGCCCAGTAACTGGCCTTGCCTGGCAGTGTAACTGTTGTCTAGGTGCTGTTCGACTAACGTATAACAGACTCAATTGGTCGAAGCTGTTGTTTCGGTAAGTTAAAAGAATTGTGTCGATGTGAATAGATTATGACATCACCTTATTTACCCCAGATGTGTGCACGTAGTATCGGTCGACTGCGTGGCACGTGCTAACATGCCATTCCAAAGTTAAAACACCAAAAGAGTCAATGGGAAGCATAACACGAGTTTTCAATTCGGTGGTTCGTATGAGCTTCTAAACCAAGACAGATGAGACGCTTAAGATAATTAAAGTCAAATTTAAGTGTATCAAGACACACGGTAATGCGTCGTGCGGTCAAGAAAACAACCTGCTGCAGGACACACTGTGTGTTATTAAAAGGAGCGATAGTTTAGCAATTTTCAACCTTCTGTATCTCGGACTATTGTAACCACAACTATCACGTGTGCTCTTCTGAACTCTTACTTCATCAAATAAGGCAATCCATTAAGAAATATCTGAGATATAACATCTCCAATTTTCATTGACTTTCTTCCTATATTTTTTTCTTCACCAAAAGTACAGAAACTTTATTTGATAGAAAAAAAACAATACTTAACTTTATGGATTTCTAATTTGGTATACTGATAGATCTTTACAATCTATAATTAGTGTGTGTGTGTTGACAAAAGTCATGATATTTAATCAAAAACACTTTAGGTGTGAAAAAAAAAAGATTCAGTGTGAAACTTAAAGGAATGAAATCAAAATTGGTGGCCAAACTGGTAGCTACACTTATAGCATTGATAAGAATTTTACAACAAATATTCATTCATTAGTTATCTAGGCCGCGTATTTTGTTTTACCCACTATCATGCCCTAAGTTCAACAAAAAACGTGGCCTGGCTAACTAATGAATGAACATTTGCTGTAAAATCTTATCAATGCTATAACTGTATCTACCAGCTTGACAACCTATTTTGGTTTCGTTTCTTTAACTCGCACGCTCAATCCTTTTTTTTTTCACACCTAAATGTTTTTGATTAGATTGTGAATAGTATTATTTTTTATGCAGAGGCACGTACAAACTAGTGGTATATTTCCTGTAGTAAAACAAAACAATCAAAGTTATCAGTCACAAGAACAAGTTAGCAATGATGTTATTTCATGTTTAAACAATCAGAAGTGTCATATTTATTAATTTCCATCAAAGTTATCTATCACAAGAACAAGTTAGCAGCGATGTTATTTCATGTTTAAACAATCAGAAGTGTCATATTTATTAACTTCCAGCAAAGTTATTGATCAGATTAATAAGTTGGCCGAATTGTTATTTTATTTTTAAATAGTTTAGTTAAGTAACGTTTATTAAAGTTGGCCTTTCATGCTAAAATCGTACAGTTTAGTTTATTTTAATTTTTGTAAACTAAGAAAGTAAAACTTGAAGGACAAAACTATCGACATGGAGAGATTACATAAGTTTTAGAGTTAAACCAACATGTGGTCAACAATTAATGTTCTGGTCATTTCTCTATTAACGTGGTCAACAATTAATGTTCTGGTCATTTCTCTATTAACGTGGTCAAC
>NW_013676060.1:6338-9218 GCF_000517525.1 Limulus polyphemus
TTTGGAACAAAATACAGCACAACAACATACTTAGTAGACCAGACAATTTGGAACAAAATACAGCACAACAACATACTTGGTAGATCAGACAACTTGGAACAAATTACAGCCCAGCAAACTTGGTAGACCAGACAGTTTATAAGGTACTGTCTTCTTTCCAGTAATTGAAATAAGAAATCTTTCTACAGGCACTATATTACTAGTAGTTTCACTTTCTTACTGTATTTAACAATAATCTACACATTGTTGTACAAACCTACTAACTCTATGCAGCAAATGTGTTATACAGCTAAGTTACTATCTCTTTCCATGTAGTCAGTGTGTTATATAGCTAAGTTATTAACTATTTCCATGTAGTTAGTGTGTTATGTAGCCAAGCTACTAACTCTTTCTATGTAGTAAGTGTGTTATATAGTGAAGCTACTAACTATTTCTATGTAGTCAGTGTGTTATACAGCCAAGCTACTAACTATTTCTATGCAGTAAGTGTGTTAAATACCCAAGTTACTAACTCTTTCTATGCTGAGTGTTATATAGCTAAGTTACTATCTCTTTCCATGTAGTCAGTGTGTTATATAGCTAAGTTACTAACTCTTTCTATGTAGTCAGTGTGTTATATAGTCAAGTTACTAACTCTTTCCATGTTCTCAGTGTGTTATATATCAAAGTTACTAACTCTTTCTACGTAGTCAGTGTGTTATATAGCCAAGTTCGTAACTCTTTCTACGTAGTCAGTGTGTTATATAGCCAAGTTACTAACTCTTTCAATGTTGTCAGTGTGTTATATAGTCAACTTGCTAACTCTTTCCATGTTGTCAATGTGTTATATAGACAACTTGCTAACTCTTTCCATGTTGTCAATGTGTTATATAGACAACTTGCTAACTCTTTCTATGTTGTCAATGTGTTATATAGTCAAGTTACTAACTCTTTCCATGTTCTCAGTGTGTTATATCGTCAAGTTACTAACTAATTCCATGTAGTCAGTGTGTTATATAGTCAAGTTACCAACTAATTCCATGTAGTCAGTGTGTTATATAATTAAGTTACTAACTCTTTCCATGTAGTCAGTGTGTTATATAGTCAAGTTACTAACTCTTTCCATGTAGTCAGTGTGTTATATAGTCAAGTTACCAACTCTTTCCATGTAGTCAGTGTGTTATATAGTCAAGTAACTAATTCCATGTAGTCAGTGTGTTATATAGCAAAGTTACTAACTCTTTCCATGTAGTCAGTGTGTTATATAGTCAAATTACCAACTAATTCCATGTAGTCAGTGTGTTATACAGTCAAGTTACTCTTTCCTTTTACAGTTACCAAGGTGGTTGGAAATTCACTAACAATAAACAACGTCAAGAGAACCCACATGGGGGCCTACCTGTGTATTGCTTCTAACCAAGTACAGCCTTCTGTTAGTAAACGTATAGTTCTTAGTGTGAAGTGTAAGTTACAACATCATATTAAGTGTTATTTGTGTTATTGGTTCTATACAACCTCAGCCATTCTTTAGTAAAATGGTTCTTAGTGTGAAGTGTAAGTTACAACATCATATTAAGTGTTATTTGTGTTATTGGTTCTATACAACCTCAGTCTTTCTTTAGTAAAATGGTTCTTAGTGTGAAGTGTAAGTTACAAGATCATATTAAGTGTTGTTTGTGTTATTGATTCTATACAACCTTAGTCTTTCTTTAGTAAAATGGTTCTTAGTGGGAAGTGTAAGTTACAACATCATATTAAATGTTATTTGTGTTATTACTTCCATAAAACTTCGGCCTTTCTTTAGTAAAATGATTCTTGGTGTCAAGAAGAAATAGACCACCCTATATCTCTATAATACTCCACACCTCCACCCTCATTGTTGATAATTACAAACCGATATTAAACAGAACGAAAACTCGTTTTTAATTCCCCACCCTCCTTCATTTCTTCCTGACTATCATTAATATTTTAGTTATTTATAATCCAAGGAAAACTTTGAATAACAACAACCTCTATGTTCTAGACAAGGTAGTTTCCGTGATCGAGAATTTACTGCTAATTTCGTATTTATTATAAAAGATTATAAAGTATATATATATGTATGTGTGTGTATGGATGTATATTATATGATGTTAATGGATTATTGTCAGAAATTTTCAGTGTCTTTCTTTTATAGAAACAAATTGAAGGTGCTTTGAACAAACAACATAATTATAATAAGCTCAGGGTTTAGAAACAGATAATCAGATTTGATTGTCAAACGTAATGATTTTTAAGAAATTGTATTCTCTAGAAGCTTCTAATTCTGCCTCGCGCTGATGACTAGGTTTTGAACGTCTTAACAATTCAAATCCTAAACTATCCATGTTTTTGTTTTCAAGTTAACATTGGAACTAGCCTGTATAAGTTCTAATGTTTCCCTAAGGCTGTTAACATAACCTAATTTGCGTCCCAAATCTTGCATACTGTTTTATTTATCGGTCAGCGTAACATAGTTTTGGGAAATGTAATCTTTATTACACCCTTTGGACATTTCAGGAAACTAAGTGTTTACAGTTTATCTGTTTCCCCGTTTCCTTCTGATTATCTACTGGAGAAAACAAGACGTGCGTGTTTCTTGTACAAAATTAACAACTGACAGACAGGGTTATGTTTCTATAAAGGTTATTTGAGATACTTACTGAAAAAGAAAGAGAAGCAAAATTAAATCAAATAATAACAAATAGTTATATAAATAACAACTCCTCTATATTAAAAATACCACTTTCATATAGTTAAAGAACAACTCTTCTATATAAAAATACCACTTTCATATAGTTAAATAACAACTCCTCTATATAAAAAATACCACTTCATATAGTTAAATAACAACTCCTCTATATAAAAAATACCACTTCATAT
>NW_013676060.1:10125-18833 GCF_000517525.1 Limulus polyphemus
AAATACCACTTTCATATAGTTGAATAACAACTCTTCTATATAAAAAATACCACTTTCATATAGTTAAATAACAACTCCTCTATATAAAAAATACCACTTCATATAGTTAAATAACAACTCCTGTATATTAAAAATACCACTTCATATAGTTAAAAAACTACTCCTCTAAATTAAAAATACCACTTCATATAGTTAAATAACAACTCCTGTATATTAACAATTATCACTTTCATATAGTTTTATTGGTTGAATATCAATCGTGCTTGAAGTTAGATACAGTTGACTTTCGTCACGATGTCACTACTAATCGTTATCCATTAGGTAGAGGGCGTTACTTTGCTTTGCGGATCAGCAAACCTGGCTGGAACAGTGCAATGATATGCTATTAAATCATACAAGTTGTTTTAGATGAAATATCTTATGTAACAGCTGGAGTACCCGTCCCCTGAACAGAAGTTATGTAAATTCATGATTAATGAAAGGTTATGTTAGGACATGAAAAGTTGCTTCTCTTATATGTAATTGTAAGAAACAAAAAAAAAACGCCTAAAAAATCCGCAAAATCCAAAACTGAAATGAACATCCGTACCATATTCGATGAAAATACATTTACAGAAGGTGAGATAGTGGTAATATACGCAAAAATCGCAAAACACAAATTGCATGACTGAAAATTTGTATGTATCTCCCCATGGATCCAATGAACCTCCGTACCAATTTTGGTGAAGATCCATCCACACCCTACGAAGTATTTACATGGACATACAACAGACACTACTCGTTATATTTATATATATTAATGCCCTTTCAACATTTATAAAAAAAATTAACTGAAACGTTCACTACACTTACTACAATACTATTAACAAACGTATGGTAAGGAAACAGCTGTCACTTTAATTTATCAGTTGCTAATTGTTGTTGAAGAGAGTTTTTTTCACGATTTCTGAAAGATCTTCGAAACTCTGCCGCCTCGTGCACGTAAATATAAGCTGGTTGTTGAAGACAGACAAACAAAAAACGCTAGTCAACTTAATTCCTAATAAAATAGACCTTGCTTCAATCATATTTCTAGTATTTGGTACATTTAATTCTTTGATCATTTGGTACTAAGTACAGTAATGGAAAGAAGTTCAGTTAAACGGAACCATAAATCGGAACAATATTAGGGCTTTTCTTTGGGTGAATATTTTAACGAATAGAGCCACGTGAGAGGGGACCTTTCAATTAAAGGATCAACCACTGGGTTTATCTGAGAAACTACGACTCGAAACTATATCCCTCCATCACTTCCTTGGCTAATTATCAACTGATGTTTCTTGGATATACTTCTATTGTATTGGGATCAGAGTTTTAACTGGGATCAGGGTTTTAAAAGTTCTGTTGCGGAAAACTTACTTTTTGAACACGTAGTACGACAATTGAAGGAGAACGATACGTTTTCCATATACAAGTTTTGTCTTAAATTTCTTCAAACAAAAGGATTTTCGTGTTTCTCGTTTCGACCAGAATTAGATGGGTTAAGAGCTATAAGAACTGAAACTGTAACACCTTGGTGGACAAGTAAACGTTACAAGAACTGAAACTGTAACACCTTGGTGGGAAAGTAAACGTTACACGGACTGAAACAGTAAAACCTTGGTCGAAAAGTAATCGTTATAAGAACTGAAACTGTAACACCTTGGTGGACACGTAAACGTTGCAAGAACTGAAACTGTAACACCTTGGTGGACAAGTAAACGTTACAAGGACTGAAACAGTAACACCTTGGTGGACAAGTAAACGTTACAAGGACTGAAACAGTAACACCTTGGTGGAAAAGTAAACGTTATAAGAGCTGACTTATACCTTTTAGGTAAACAATTTGTTTACGACCTATTTTACATAATAATTCATATTTGTGATCGTTATATAGATTACAAATTTTGTATCTTCTGTCATAATTCTGTTGGTAACAAAATATTTACACGCTTAACTTGGTTTCTTAGAAAAATCGTATAATCAAACTGACTGACTATCAAAAACATATAGTCATAACTCTCTCGTTTTAATGTTTCATTTTCTTTATATAAGTTTGATATTTAGTTAAAGATCAATTCATTTAAGGCTTACATACATAAACCATAATGTCTGCAATGGAAATAATCCATAGAGTTGACCTGCAAAATTTAAGTATTATCTCGTTCGTCAAAGATTAACAAATTAATGGTAATAACTTGATTGTATTTAAAGGTTCTATTTCAGAAGTAAACGAACATTAACGTGTACATCTCTTCCCACAAAGTCTCGCCTATGATCTGGACAAAAAATGAAGTAGTCGGGGCAGCTGTAGGGACGAGTGTGACCCTGGAGTGTCATCTGGAGTCTTATCCTTCCTCCGTGACCTACTGGAAGAGGAACAGGAATAATATAATCATCTCAGATTCTAAGCATGATGTGATGCCAGTAGAGATTGACCTCTATAAAGTGGAGATGAGGTTAAGAATACGAGAGGTTGACCACGACGACTTCGGCTCTTATAGTTGTCATGCCAAGAATTCTCTGGGAGAGGTAGAAGCCTCCATTAAACTACACGGTAAGCTGACTGTAGATGAACACCACAGTAGATGTTACTGTAGATCAAATGTAACGACTGACAACACTGTAGGTGTTACTGTAGATCCAATGTAACGTCTGACAACACAGTAGGTGCTACTGTAGATCAAAACTAACATTTGATTCCACAGTAGGTGTTATTATGGATTAACACTAATATTTAACTTTACAGTAGATGTTACAGTAAATTAACACTAACATTTGACTTTAACACCTGAACAGTACACTAAGTGGTATTATAGATCAACACTAACATCTAAACAGCACACTAAATGTTATTATAGATCAACACTAACAATTAAACAGTACACTAAATATTATTATAGTTCAACACTAACAACTAAACAGTACACTAAATGTTATTATAGATCAACACTAACATCTAAACAGCACACTAAATGTTATTATAGATCAACACTAACATCTAAACAATACACTAAATGTTATTACAGGTCAACATTAACATTAAACAATACAAAAAATGTTGTTATAGATCAACACTAACATCTAAACAATACACTAAATGTTATTATAGATCAACACTAACAATTAAACAGTACACTAAATGTTGTTATAGATCAACACTAACATCTAAACAATACACTAAATGTTATTACAGGTCAACACTAACATCTAAACAGCACACTAAATGTTATTATAGATCAACACTAACAATTAAACAGTACACTAAATGTTATTACAGGTCAACACTAACATTAAACAATACACTAAATGTTATTATAAATCGACACTACCATCTCATATATATCATTTACGGTCATATTAATATCTCATATATATATCACAAATGGCCATATTAACATATCAGATATATTACATATGTGTTTAAGTTTCCATATACTTTATATATGATATTCCTATTTTAATTAATGTTAGTATATTACTTAATAGTAGTAATATTTCTACGGTAGTTTTTATAACTTCTTTTATTTAAATCTCTACTTTCTGACGTAGTTTATATGCTCTTATAGTCTTTCTTGCGCATCCTCTTAATGACTCTCGGCTTCCCCGTTAGGGAGCGCCCCAAAGTTTGGTCATGATATACTGTTGTTGGTAGGAGCGTGACATTCCTCATGTATTAAACTTACGAACATGTCTAAACATTACTGGATGACTATGTTATCTCTTGTTTACATCAACTACGTTACGTTCTCGTTATTTTCAAATAAATAGCCCGAATACATATTACGTTGTTTTAACTAAACTCCACGTCATTGTGTGTTAGAACAATATGAACATTTTTAAATGAGTTGTAAAATTACGAGTTTTTCCTATAGCACCTTTAGTTTCGAGTTACGAAGAAAACGGGTATCATTAAAGGAGGTTAAAAATCAATACTCGTAATTAATTTATCTTCTAACTAAAATGAAAAGTTTTCCGCTCCTTTACGATAAGGAGGAGCTAAGATAGCTCTAAAGAAAAAGAGTGCCTGATTTGGTGGTCTTCGTTTCTTAGTCTTTAACTCCTCGGTTTATGTCTAGTGTTTTTTTTTTTAAGTGTGTTAGTGTAAATTAGCTGAAACGTGTCAGGAAAATGATACAATACTTCACAAGGCTGTCTGTTAAAAATAGAAGTAGTAATAATATTTTGAAAGCGTTGACTCGTGTGAACTATGACCCACGTGAACTATAACCTAGTGAACTGTGATCCACAGTAACTGACGCTAATGTGAACGAAAATGTGGCCTCGTCTTTAAACGCTAAGATTTGTTAGTATCTCCTGAATTTTTATGGTTTGGTGAATTTCTACACAAAATTATATTTAACTGCAAGAATCCTAAGCCCAGGCATACTGCATAGATTGGTGTTTTTGTGCACGAGAAAGCCAACAATCGAACAGACATCCACTCGGTTAGAAAAGCATATATTACATTGTTGTCTGACCGTGGATAGCAGGGTATCGAATGAAGTTTAATTCCCTCTACAGGACCAGAAAAACACGAGATTAGGGCACGAGAGATTGAAATTAAAAGAGGCGTGTACATTCTATCGCTAAGTTACCGCTCTATGTCATTAAATAGTTTCTACTTCACTAAGCGGAAAACAAAACGTTACAGTAGTAATGGCGGATTTCAGAATAATTTGAAATCGACCGAGAGAAATTAATTCTGTTATTTTCTGAGTAGAACAGAGCGATTTGTAACGAACAGATTAAAAAAAAAAGCATAATCTTTGTCATAAAATAACCATGCGAATTCAACAGATTGGCACATCCTCGAGGAAATACTGTAAACTGGTGGAAGGTTTGGTTTTGGTTTATGGGATTGAACATCACATTATAACGAACCCTCGGCTGAAAGGGCAAGCATTCGGTGATGAAAATTCGAACCAGGGATCAGTAGAATGTGAATCGAGCGCCCTAACCACCAGACCATGCCACGCCCAAACTGGTTAATAGAATGTTTTGATTAAATTTTTTGTTGTTGATTAACACTGAAATGTAAGTGATGTTGGTTTTGGTTTCAGTTTTTCTTGTTGATAAGTATTGGTACATTCAACCTGAACGGCACCTTATGTGACATATGGGCTAAAAGATCAGGTTAGAGACCCCAAGTTTAGGCATAGCTATCCGTCTGTAATTTCAACCATTGACCTGAGGGTTAACTATCAGTCAGCAGCATTCGCCGCCTACACGACTACACATACAATTTTAGGGGGATTGGCTGTTACACAACTACACATAAAATTGTAGGGGATTAACTGTTACACGACTACACATGCAATTGTAGGGGGATTGACTGTTACACGACTACACATGCAATTGCAGGGTGATTGACTGTTACACGACTACACATACAATTTTAGGGTGATTGACTGTTACACGACTACACATACAATTGTAGAGGGATTGACTGTTACATGACCACACATACAATTTTAGGGTGATTGACTGTTACACGACTACACATACAATTGCAGGGGTTGACTGTTACACGATTACACATACAATTGTAGGGGATTGACTGTTACACGACTACACATACAATTGTAGGGGGATTGACTGTTACACGACTACACATACAATTGTAGGGGGATTGACTGTTACACGACTACACATACAATTGTAGGGGGATTGACTGTTAAACGACTACACTTACAATTGTAGGGGGATTGACTGTTACACGACTACACATACAATTGTAGGGGGTTGACTGTCATTTATATGACTTGCCCACAGCTAAAAGCGCAAAGCGTGTTTAGTGGCTTACAGTAAACTCGAGCCTTGGACCTTCCGATGCGCAGCCTGTCACGCTAACCATCCACATCAATAAGTCTTGCAGCGAAGTTACTGATTAACTTATTAGAAACATAAACACGGCTTACGTTGTTGTTTTTGTGTAGGAAATATTGTTTAACAAAAATATTTTACTCTAAAGCTTGACTTTAAATATGATAATATGATAATGTCCAGTTTCTAAAATCAAATTTTGTTTGTTTACAAAAGGCCTTCCGTCCCTACCACAACTTAAGTCACTCTCTATAGAAGGCTTTCCGTTGTTATCACAACTTAAGTCACTCTGTATAGAAGGCCTTCCGTCCCTACCACAACTTAAGTCACTCTCTATAGGAGGCCTTCTATTGTTACCACAACTTAAGTCACTCTGTATAGGAGGCCTTCCGTTCTTACCACAACTTAAATCACCCTGTACAAGAGGCCTTCCGTTCAGTACTAGAACTCATCAGCAAGTCTGAAACTTTAGTTTTGTTGTAACATTTTTTAAAGTCTGCTGTAAACTTCAACAAGAATCACTCCGCTAATTTAAAAACAAATTAGATGTGATACGATCGACCCAGGTGTCCATCCGTACCCTTATCTACAACACCAGGTGTCCATCCGTACCCTTATCTACAACACCAGGTGTCCATCCGTACCCTTGTCTACAACACCAGGTGTCCATCCGTACCGTTATCTACAACACCAGGTGTCCATCCATACCGTTATCTACAACACCAGGTGTCCATCCGTACCCTTATCTACAACACCAGGTGTCCATCCGTACCCTTATCTACAACATATTACTCGTTTCTTTCTAAATACCGAAATTAATAAGAAAATTTCTCTTAACTGATTTCATTCGATGAAATTTTCGTGCTTTATATTGTTGATGCTTTTCTTTTATTGGCTCCTGTGGTCTTATGCTAATTATAATATATCTAATCTAGCTCACGAAGATACTTAAAAAATGAGTGTTTTTCTACTTTACAAACCCTACCCAAACTACATCCCACATCTTATTGTTTCTGTATTGCTAATAAAAGACCCAATTTCCTGCAGTCACCAGACAAGACGACGGTGTCAGAAACATGTGTTCGCTCGTGCATGTTGGTTAGAAGTCTCGTGCCGCGAGCAGATGGGAAGAATGATCAATGGTACACAGAAAACGTACTGCTATTCCCCAAAGCTATTAAGACGTTAAGCCTTCCACAAATAATCAGCTTTTACCAATCACGATTGCGTATTATGCAGAACCGACAGATTAATGTCCAGTTTTGCTTGTAACATATCGTTGTTAATTTCCTTCATCAGCTCCTACGCTAGCACTCTTAATAAGCAGACTTCGAAACAACACGCTTCACATTACTTTACCAACAGTCCCGTTGCTGTACGACGTCAACAAGCATAAGAATGCAATGGCTAATGTCAGATATAAACGATGTGTCGTAATAAATTTGTGTTAATAAGTTTCAGTTAAAAACCACATATTTAGATAGTAATTCTTTACAAGCCACTGAAGTTCCTCCTAGAGGCTTTAAGTTATGGACAAACAAGACAGTGCATTTAAAACTGTACAAAATACGAACTTTAAGGAAGGTAATCTACCTATCTATCCGTGTAATGAAATATATGTTATAACAAGTGAATAGGGGGTGGCTCAGTGGTTAGCATGCCTGAACTGTGTATCTAAGTGTAGCCACAGAGTTGGCGGCGTGTGCTGTAGAAGCGGTACCGTATTCTGTTGAGTACCACCATAATATCACCCTGGTTGTAAGTCTGAACGCTAAACAGATATTTTTCAAATACATTCATATCTAAATAACGTAACGTTTGGTTTTATGTATGGGCTGGGTTCTTCACAGTAGGTGTCTGTTACTTGTTGGCGATAAATTTCAACAATAAATAAACAGCACACAGTCCTCTTGTTTTAAGTCAAACGTATATACAAACGTTTGTTACACTGTTGGTTATCACAGTTGTATCCAGGGCTTGTCAAAGCCCACACAGACTGGTTCAGTTAGTTTAGAACACAATTTGACAAGAATTGTTCTTCTTTACTCTGTTATTACAATACAGTCTGTGATAATTTCACTATAATACCACCAGTATAACTATTGGTTACCACAATTGTGTCCAGAGCTTTAAATAATTGTCTCTTTTTCGTCAAAGTCCACACGGGCTGGTTCAGTTACTTTAGAATATAGTTTGACAAGAATTATTTTTCTCTACTATCTAAATAACGTGGTTAACGAGTACGATAAACTCCTCACTACATCATAAAATTTAAGGGTTATGAAATCATCATAGTTTCCTGAAATTAATACACACACACATACACACGCAAACGACGTGTTTGTGATGTAATTATTAATTGCAAAATCATTAATTCATTAATGAAGAACCAGGTTTTCATCAACAGAAAGGGTAAATTATTCATGTAGATGTCTAATTATTAATCAGTTCTTATTGTTTTTATTACTTCATACTAATTACTGATTAGCGAATATCTAGCGTTTCGGCTGCTGAAGTGCTGTCATCTTCACTAAATTCCTGTCTGTGTGGTGGTTGTAGGGGACAGTTCTTGGTAGAAAGTTTAGTGGGCTATCCTTTCTAGTTTAATTTTTCTGTGTGGTGGTTGTAGGGGACAGTTCTTGGTAGAAAGTTTAGTGGGCTATCCTGTCTAGTTTAATCTTTCTGTGTGGTGGATGTAGGGGACAGTTCTTGGTAGAAAGTTTAGTGGGCTACCCTTTCTAGTTTAATCTTTCTGTGTGGTGGTTGTAGGGGACAGTTCTTGGTAGAAAGTTTAGTGGGCTATCCTGTCTAGTTTAATCTTTCTGTGTGGTGGTTGTAGGGGACAGTTCTTGGTAGAAAGTTTA
>NW_013676061.1:0-5551 GCF_000517525.1 Limulus polyphemus
TGTTAGTTGTGTTACTTGCATGTTTATTTACCTCCCAATATAACCATGTTAGCTGTGTTACTTGCATGTTTATTTACCTCCCAATATAACCATGTTAGGTGTGTTACTTGCATGTTTATTCACACTCCCAATATAACCCAACCATATTCTTCTACATACCTAAAAGTAATGTTTTCCAAGTGACTACTTCTCACTGTCTATTGATTAACATCTTTAAATAGATTAACACCTTATAGCTATGTATTCACTGTTTAACACCAGGGCTGTCCAACTTCAAACCAGCTGGATTACAACTAAGTACTTCACTCACAGACTGAACTACTAATTAACAATCTTGGTTCTCAGATTCTATAATCATATTAAAATGTCTGAATATATTTATGTCATAAAATAATAAATTATACAAGTAATACTATGGCTCTTCATAATGTGAAATAAGAGATTCTCTTTCATTTAAAACACTTAAATTTTAAACTAGTGGATCTTTCCAATGCATGGCAGCCACATAAGACCTGGCCATGAGCCAAATGTGGTTCACCAGTTGTAAAGTCCAGCTTTATACAGTACTTAAAATATAACAAACACCAGAAAATAACTGGATTCCTGCTTGCAAGAAACATTTCCACATAGAGGTTGTTTACAGTTAATTCTCAAACTAGAGTTGGTTTTATCACTGGGATCCACATATTGTCTTTTATAACACTCAATTTAAAAATAAAACACTTGGTGCAATCCCTCTTTTATGTAAAATATAGTAATGCAAGTAATTTCAATATTATCGTGTGTGTGTACTACAAAGATAAGGATCACCAAGCACTTCGGTGAGTTCAGATAAGTGTTTAAAAAACCTTATAATTCTACAATTAACAATGACATTTCTTTATAATATAATACTGTAAAGTTAAAACTAATTTTAATAATAATGGATTTGATTAATTGTGTCTCAAGTCATAACATAAAATAATAAACTAGTCTTAAAACACTTTCTTGTGAACATTTGCTGTAACCAATATCTTCAACCACCTATGACAACAAAATAAACATTGTACTACTTGCTACTATTTAATTTGTTTGCTCTGTAGGATTTAGCTCTATTTGTTGGATTACAGTTTTGTGATGTTATTTAGATAAACCTGCATGTAGTATAAGGACTGTACTTTACATTATATAGTATTCAGGTTATTAAACACACTAAACTTGCCCTTCAAGTGTAGATGTAACATGAAGAACTTGGAATGTGTAGGTTTCAAGTTCTCAAACATCTCAGGTGGTTTGTATTGTTTTCAGAAGATGGTCAACTATTCTGTAGGTTCTCTACATAAAACAATTACCATCAGATTTATAAATACTACTTACATGGCTGTATGTTGTGTTACTCTACACAAAGAAGTTGATCAAACATTTTTATTTAGTCAATAATCATCCCACGTTAAATGTTAATATTGGCATTTGGTAACAAATAAGAGCATGAAGGAAAAAAAGAACCGAGGACTGATATGTCAGATGCTCAAGAATGTAGAAAACAGATTGGATACTGCTGGAAACTTGGTCAGAAGTGTTGTATTGTCAAACACATCTCTGGGATTAAATTTTTAAAGAAAGTTTTTGTAATTATTTTTTTAGTTAGTTATATGAAGGTTATATTGTTGAATTATACATGATGAAATTATTTCAAGAGTATATTATCAAATTATAAATTAATTAAAGTTTGAATATATTTTTTGTAAAAGTATGGGACTGTTTTGTTTTAAGATTCCTGGTTTTAATATTTTGTTGTAGAATAGAGAATTTGTTACAAAATGGACATCTCGACACTGTACCACTTGTGATGTGTATAAGTTTACGAAGTTGTAACTTTTAGATAACAATGACACCTAATTTTAAATAGTAAATGAAAAGGAGTAATGCCAGTCAAAAGCCTTAGTTATTAAGGTCATAAGCCAAAGTAGTTGATAATAAGGCATAAAATTTAATATTATTACAAGATGAGTCATTTTTATCATCAGAACATGAATTACAACAGTTATGAACAAAAATAATTATTTTTGGTATATTTTCTATTACAAATATTTTTACGTGTGTATTTTTTTTATTTACACACCATAAGTAATCTTGTAAGTACAAGCAAAATAACAATTAGACCAACAGATGTTGTGTTAGTACTAAATCATAATGTAAACCCTGTTATATATTAATGACATCACACAAATACTTAGGTTCAAGAAATATCGATACAAAATTATTGAGTTTTTTATCATTTTGTATCGACCCTGTTATATAAATATTCTGCTGGAAAGAACAGAAAAAAAAGTTATTTTTTTACATATTAATACGTAAAAACAAAGAGTACTTAATAAAATCTTTACCAGAAATACTTTTCGACAAGCCTAAAGTTAATTCAAAGTAACACATTAAACCAATATATTACTATTAAAAAATCTGGGATTGCAGATAAAACACAAGAATTGGTACAGAACTACAATATGATACCAAATATTTTCTAACACAGAAAAACAAGTTTTACCTTTTGCATCTGGTAAAGCGCCCTCCAATGACCTGCATGCTGATGTTTTGTGATCGATGAAATGATGAATGTTATTGAAAACTGCACTACATTTTCCACACGCCAACACATCTGTTCAAGGACAATTAATATAGAAGTTAAACACATCTGTTCAAGGACAATTAATATAGAAGTTAAACACATCTGTTCAAGGACAATTAAGAACAGATGTGTTTAACTTCTAAAGGACAATTAATATAGAAGTTAAACACATCTGTTCAATGACAATTAATATAGAAGTTAAACACATCTGTTCAATGACAATTAATATAGAAGTTAAACACATCTGTTCAAGGACAATTAATATAGAAGTTAAACACTTCTGTTCAAGGACAATTAATATAGAAGTTATATGTTGTATCCAGTTTTCATAATGATTATGAGATACAGGTTACAACCGGATTACGAAACTTTATTAACTTTTTTTTCATCACAAAATAATCATAGTGGCAGGGTCAGTCCACCCCAGCTATATTTGTCTATACACAGCCACAACACATATTCACCTAAACATGCCTTTTTCCAACAGGTAAATTCATGATGTTAGAAAAACATCTAAGTTCAGGAAATCAATTTAGCACAAAAAAATACAATACCCTATAACCCAATGAAAGCTCTTGAGTTGTAGGGTATCCTGACAGGTAAACACAATACCCCCCCCCCCAACTGAAAGTTCCCATTTCAGTTCAGGCTGACATTAGTAATCATTACCAGAAGAATTAACAATAGTTTCTAAATCTTTAAGCTTACTAAATCTAACCAGAAGTGAGTGCAAAATCTTGCCAACTGTTCCAGAAACAGGACAGGATTTAACTGTCCTATATTTAGGTTTGTAGAGTGAGTGGAAGGCCAACCCTTTCACCACCTTCCTCATTCTACTGTTCACAATCACACCAATCAATTGTAAAGAATGAAAATATCCCATATATTTCCTGCACAGCCCCAGAAATACTTAAAAACAAAACAAGGAAGAAATATCTAGTTCTTAGTATAATTGAAATCTTTTTTCATACCTTCATCCATTACTTCATCAGTCTGAAGTTCTTCTTCTTCTTCACTAGTATAACTCTTATCCTTCCCTGCTGATTCTTTGGACTTTCTGATCTGACCAGTTTTTTTAGAGGTAGAAGATAACGGCAATCTCTTCTGTGTATCTTGTTTTTTCGGTTTTGGTGACAGTTTGCTTCGTGAACTCACCATGCTTAGAAAACTGAAAATGTTTTCCGTTTTAAAACATGGTAATAACTTCCACTTATGTTTCTAAACATTGAGAGAATTAAACAAAGCCTAACGTGTAACAATAAATAAATTTTGCCACTTATAGAAATGTTCATCAATACAAAAAAACACTGACATTGTATTTACTATACAATACAAAAATTCCACAATCACATATAGGTATGAGAATAGTTCAGGCTAAAAAAATCTGGAAGTTAATAGCAAACAGCCAAGTCCACGATTGACACCATAGTCTGGAAGTAGAGTAAAATATTTTTGAAGGAAATCTAATGCATTTTAAGTTCATATTAACATGACTGCTTCTATGTTGTGCACTAATAACAGTAAAAAACACTAATTCACCACAACAGAATATTATTCTTTTCAGACAAATTTGCACACTAATTTTTCCACTACCTCGTTTGAGTTCAAGGATTACTATTTTGTCGAACCACAACCAGCAGAATTTCTCCTTGTACTCGTTATCAATTTTTCTCCCCTTGTGTACATTTTCAACGTCAACCTCCAGCAATATTTTTATCTCGACACAAGCATGACAACAACATACACACTAGTTCTAATACACAATGCTTCAGATCTGAAAACAACTGAAAAGTGATGAACCACTTAACCTTACCAGGAAAGTGACAGGGTTAATGAATCAACTTAACTATACCAGGAAAGTAACAGTGTTGATGAACCACTTAACTTTACCACGAAAGTAACAGGGTTGATGAATCAACTTAACTTTACCAGGAAAGTAACAGGGTTGATGAACCACTTAACTTTACCATGGAGAGTAACAGGGTTGATGAACCACTTAACTTTACCATGGAGAGTAACAGGGTTGATGAACCACTTAACTTTACCATGGAGAGTAACAGGGTTGATGAACCACTTAACTTTACCAGGAAAGTAACAGGGTTGATGAATCACTTAACTTTACCAGGAAAGTAACAGGGTTGATGAATCACTTAACTTTACCAGGAAAATAACAGGGTTGATGAACCACTTAACTTTACCAGGAAAATAACAGGGTTGATGAACCACTTAACTATGAGGAAAATGTTTGTTTGTTTGGCACAAAGCAATTAGGCTATCTGTGCCAAACAACCGGTAAAAACAGTGAAATTAAAATTTTCATAAAATGTAAAAATAAATTGAGTTAAAACTAGACAATTTCGATGACGAGGAACCCACATAACAGCAAATGTACGTTTCGACAAGGTTTTGTCATCATCGGGTACTTGTCGAAACGTTGTACATTTGCTGTTATGTTAAACTTATATTAAAGTTTTTCTTCATTACCCATTCAAGCCATCTCCAGCCATTATTAAAACTAGATAATGTCCAAAATTCAGAGTAAAAGATTTAAATTGAATTAAAAAGGTCAATGGCTTGTAAAAATTTAAAAATACAATCAAGTTGGATAGTGTCACCATCACCAATGATACCATCCAATGTCAGGGCTAAACCCTTAAAAAACACACGTCTAAAATGGTGCTGTTGCTCAGAGTTGTAACGATGGCATGACAGTAAAATGTGGGCTATTGTGACTTGATTGTCACAAAGGCCACACATTGGTGGATCAGACCCAGATAAAAGAAAACAATGAATTAAAAAACTGTGACCAATGCGTAGCCTTGCCAAAATAACTTCCTCCTTCTGATCCTTATGGAAACAAAACAGTGAAAGAGCAACTGAAGACTAAAAGCAGAAGACTTTTGAAAAATCGTCCTCTACATTTGTAGGTTTCTACAACAGGCAGTT